>NW_017300299.1:268564-352658 GCF_001594075.2 Trachymyrmex cornetzi
TCCTTGTGCGTTGACCTACGACAACGACTTACGACTACGACTCAATTACGACCATCTTTGTGCGCGGATCCTGTACCTACTGTTCTTACTTAAGCGGGGAGCACAGACTCTTGCATAACGCATAACACGTAATGCATAAGAATATGTACCAATCGAAGTTCTCCGTTTCTTTCCCTTCCATGTAATAGAGAACTCTGGTTGGTTCAATTTCTTATGCCTCATGTGTTTATACTGTGGCGCTGTTACGTTTTCTGAACGAAGCCGACAACCACGAGGACATGATAGATTATAAGCCAGTTGCTAGGCCCAATCATCGATAAGACGTTAAGATCTGTTGTACAATAGAATTGCAATTCGTAAGCTGTAAGACTAATCACAGTTGAATACAAAGACGTAAAGAATGGACTGCGCGATCCGTGTGTGAAAATGGTCGATAGGGATGAGAGAGGGACCATGGCAGACGGCCATTTCTATCTCTTTCCATTCAATAGTGTAATGGGAGAGAGAATGAGAGGTATATTGGCCGTTTCCCACAGTCCCTCTCTCTCATTATTGTCAACCACATTTGATACACTACTTAGATACGGTCGCGCAGTCCATTCTCTATGTTTTTGGTTGAATATAACAAAAATAATCGACTATGATTGGTTAATTTCTTTTGCGACTCTATTGTGTAGAGACCTTAAAGAATCTTGCTACAGGTCTGGCTAGGTCAAAGTGACGCTTGAGATTGCTCGAAATGTTATAACTTTTGGCTCTTGAATATACCGGTATATTACTTGGGAAAAGACTAAGCGATTTTTTTCTGTTGGTGATTTCACAAAAGGGAGAGAATTCAATATTATAATTTAAATGTAATTTTTGCCAATTTAATTAATTTTGCTGATATTTGTAAAGCTTTTATTTTACCATCCTTTTCCACTTTTCTTTTGAAATCTGAAAATGTGTTCTACTTTAAATGTAATCAGATGATTGCAAGTGCTAAAAGCTTAAATATTTTACTATTTCTAGAAACTTCATGCAATTTTGTAGCATTAAATCTGCCAGTAAAGTTTCGAAATATAAAAACTCGATAATTGATTATACATACATGTTAAAGTTACATATTTAAATTATCGTGTTTTAAAACCAATTTAAGATACCAATTTTATAACAGATCAATACGTTTAAGAGCGCGTATTCCTGTGCTTCACATGTTTCGAAATAATTATTTTATCTTTTCTGTAATATAAAAAATATTTCGTGAGATTTTTTTACTTTAATGAATAAATGACTAAAAGGAAAAAAATCGTATTTTTTCCAACACTGTTTAAAATTTTGCTGATTCACACGATTACGTGAAAATTAATACCATTACTCGTCAAATTTGCCGGATACATATATGTATCGCGATACAATGTATATATAGTCAAGAATTGGATATCTGTTCAAGTATGTGTGTGGTGAAATAGAGAACGTGTCGGTATGTGAGAGGTGAAATGGAGAACGTGCCGACCATTAACGAGCAATCTTTCTACTAACTGCATACAACTTAAAAGAGGTAGAGCCATCATCAGTCATTATATGTTTTGAGAAGAAATTTGAAATTCACGAAAAATGTCTGAAATAAATCCAGAAGTACTCAAAGTATTTGGCTTTTGGAGTAGCATTTTGGTTCTGAAAATGCTGGCGATGGTGCCGTTAACTGCACGACAGCGATATCGAAAACACGTGAGTAACAAAATAATCATTCCAGATAAGATAGCCATTTAGGCCCATGATTTTTTTCGTTAAGTGCCATAGATACAGAATAGAATATCTTTTATGTATATGAGAAGAATTTGTAAATTGTTATGAATATTTTTTATCTTGGGGCTAATCGTTACTAAACGCGAAACAGGAAATAATCTAAACATAATTTAAATTCTTAAAAGTTGCAGAAATATTTTTTTCTGTATATATTATATATTTTTTTTTTCTTAATTAAATTAATAAGGGGACAGATTTATATATATTCTCTCTAAAATCTTTGGATCTTATTCGAAAGAATGAAATCTTACTCCTAAAGATTGAAAATTGAGACATTTCTTTCAAGACTGGTTCAATTTTCACTCTTTAGAATGACATTCCATTCCAAAAAATTTGGAGAGTTATATATACTGTTTTAGCGTCACACGTCAGAATTTATTAACTAAAATGAAACTGATTATGATTAATTGTTGTAGATACTGGCAAGTCCAGAAGATGGTGTCTTCATAAGTAAAGGCAAAGCTGTTTACAATGATCCAGATGTGGAGCGTGTACGTAGAGCACACTTGAACGATTTGGAAAACGTTCTTCCTTGGTTCATAATCACGTACTTTTGGCTAGGAACAGGACCTTCACCATGGTTGGCCAAAACTTTGATACAAACCTTTGTACTTTCCCGTATAGGTCACACTATATCATATGTAATTTTTCAACAACAACCTCTCAGAGCGATAACTTTTGCTGTGGCATTTGGAATTACAGGTTACGAAACATTTAAGACATTATTGTACTATTACTAATTGCTTAGGTATACATAAATCGTGAAATAAGCACATATAGCTATACAACAACAAATTACATAACATTCTTTTAATATTTGGAGATAAAACAATTTTCGTTATATATATCTACAGAGAAATATTATAGTGAATCTAAAGATATATTGTATGAAAGATATATTGTAACATAGATGTATACGTATATCCTCATAGAAAAAACATAAATGTAATATTAAATATACGATATTTTTGTTACATTAATGGAATAAATGGAAAACTTTATTCATGATACGTTTTATTAGAGGCATTAATGATGTTACGTGTTAAAATTATCTGTTATTTTTCTTGTAACTATGTTTACACATCACGTATAAAGATAAAAATTATTCTTAAAAAACTAGAAACTTTAAGCAAAAAGCAATTTTTATTCAGTCCTGAAAGTTCTTTACTCGGATATGTATTTTTTTTTATATTTGGCATTATATTATTGTTCCAGAATTCAATTTTTGTAAAAGTTTTCATTTCATCTAAAAGATTTCTGTATAAGGATAGCCAATAAGGATAAACAATTAAAATGTAATACAACGACTACTGTATTACATTTTTTGTATTCGTACAAATTGTAATTAGCGCGGTGCTATGGATTCAATTTCGAAAAGGCGTTTAATTAATTAAACACCGCAACAACGCAAACTTTTCCGCCTAGATATTTATAAATTTATAAAGACAAAAAGCATGAAATAATATCGAAATAGTGTGTAAATATTATACATTTCAATAATGAATAACAAGAAAAATAAATTCTATATCTTTTTATTAAGATCTTGGTAAAGTTTTGTAAAAAGTCTTTTTATTCTGATTTTTACTTAAAAGTTATAAAATCTATTTCGTCTTTAATCGCACATATGGATTGCTTTCTCTGTAAAATCTGTATACGTTTAGTATATTTTCGGCCGCGCAAGCGTTTTAACACATTTCGAAGGCGCATACGCGAACTTTATTGT
Organism: Trachymyrmex cornetzi; assembly: GCF_001594075.2. Taxonomy (NCBI): domain Eukaryota; kingdom Metazoa; phylum Arthropoda; class Insecta; order Hymenoptera; family Formicidae; genus Trachymyrmex; species Trachymyrmex cornetzi. Next base: position 272,076 of record NW_017300299.1, read on the forward strand.
ACATGGTCGTCATGACGGCACCGCGACGCCGACAAACGCGGGAACGTCAGACGTCGCGATGCATCTGTGACGTGTAGTCGTCGTCGTCGGTGCGTCATTCGACGATCGACAATCATGCCTTGATCTACACCCTCACCGGGTAAATCGCAAGATTAACGTAATTTTCACTGTGAGACTTAATACGTGTTAATTCAAAATGTTGAATTATATACGTTTACAAGAACCAGTAATCACTGTTTTTACGTGATGAAGATCGATAGAACAGAAGCATAGAGTGATCAAGAAACACGATAACAGGTGGGTACAATTTTCTAATTTTATATAATGGATTAAAATTACACCTGATATAAATTAAAAGTTTTAATTTAATAAGGAAATGAACGATTGATTTTTTAAATAAGTCATATAATATTTTAAAATATTTCTCTTTAATCGCGCATATTTTGCCTAATTATTGTATATGTATATACGTATATATATATATAAGTGCATTGTGTGGAAAATAAGCAGAGTTCAGGTACCAGTGACTGAAGAATGCAGGAGAAATTCCTTATCTTATATCCATGCAATTTTCTCCTTTGTTCCGACGACAAACACGGATCCCCGAGTTACACACGAATAGAATCAAGCTCGAGCAGGTCATTCCTGTACCTGCACCTCGATTTCCGTGAGGATCATGCTTTTTTCTTTCAGCGTGAACAGAAAAGCCAGCTGAACGATTCTTTCTCACGTGCAATGATTTGCATAGGGTGGTAGGAGTATGTCTTATCAAAGATTGGAATAAGTTTCTAACTTCTTTATGTTGACAATTTCTTAAAAGGTTCACTAAAAATTAAATCTGTTTTCTTAGTTAGTCACGTCATTTGTATTGATGATTAATTAAAAACATATAAACGTTATTTAACAACCTACATAGTCCAATCTCAAGCGACTTAAAAATCGAAGGATATATTTATACTTATAGAAAATTAAAATATATATTAATTACATATATTATTTTAATTTTATATTTACATTATTTACATATTATTTTCATATTAAAATAACTCCTTAAATTAACAACGTGTTTTTAGTCGACATATTTTCTAGCGCCCGTAATACCGTAACGTGTTCGTCAACAGTGTATCAATGTTTGTCTACTTTCCGGAGCTTTAGACATAATGAAATTTTCTCACGAACGGTGCATTTGGATAGAGTATATGTAGAAAAGTTCCTTAGTTAAAAGTCTTCGCATTCTCTAATTAAAAATCTTCACATTTCATGGGGCTATCGATTGCGCAATTAATTAACATTCCTATGAATGCAGGAATATTCATTGTTTTATTTTATAAAGCTTTACCGCACAATCTTTCGTGTACCGCGTAATACCGTGTAATACGATTATGATTTAAAATCATAAATCATACACTGAAAGAAAAAAATAGTTGGAATAATCACAATTTAACTATAATTTATAGTCACTTTTGGAACAACCGTAAATTTATAATTGTTTTGACCATATATATTATAGTAACCTGAACTAATTGTATGGTTATCTTACACATAAATCATATTTGCATAACGTAAATTATACTATAATGTTGCAACTATACATATAAAGTTATTGTCACTGACATTATAGTAATAATAACTGTAAAAATAATGCTCCTAACTACAATTATTTTACCATACAATTATAGTGTCACAAATATAATACAATAATATACTTTTCTCTCAGTGTATGTATAGGTATATGTTCGTTATGTATGAGCGTGAATTTCGTTGTTAATTTGCAATGATAACGTTAATGCGAATAGACAAATTTCTTCATTGTTTCGTCAATACTAGCCGTGGTAACCACATCTAGGACATATAGATTGCACACGACATGCGAACATATACGTGCATCTGTGTTACTCCAAAGATGCGCATCTTATTAGAGAAATTTTGAATGATAAAAAAAAACAATTCGATGCGCGGTCAGTTAATTAAGTCACTTTTAACTCGTGTTTTTCATAAAATTCTGATGAATATTAATGACACAAATTAAATAAAACAGCTCGTTTATCTTATATTCAAAACGGACAATAGAATTTACAAAAACTCTGCAGGGTTTTTGTAAATTCAGCGCGTTTACAAAATATATTAACTTTTTCGTAAAACGCATATTACAAAGAAATTAACATTTTAAAAAAATTTTATTAAAATTTCAACTTATTTTTCTGTTTGAAAAAACGGCTTTTTCTAATTTATCCTGTGCTATACACACACGTAAATACCGATCACATTCTATTGTCCAAAGATCGGTTGGATTTACTGAATATTGCAAATATTAATTAATTGATGACGTTACGCTATGCAAGCGGCATGCACGTGATTACAAAGCGGTGTATCGATCACGTATTGGTCCCTAAAGGCAGTTTAAACACAAGGGACTCTAAGCGTTCACCGGGTGCATGCCTGCGGCGTACGAGAGATAGGTGCACGCGGTGCATCGTGTACACGCGGTTATCGATAATCATGTCAATTTTCCGTGTCGCGTGGTCACGCCTTATACGTGCGTGCCATCCGAAATTGCATTTCTCTGTATCGGCTGTCACGACGAGCGACGCGCACCGGTGGCTATGATTCAATTTGTACCGGGATTAGTACCAAGATTCTAATCACGTTTGAGGTGGGTGCGCTTTCACCCTTTACGCGCCGCAGAACGGCCGATAAATTTGACCGTTGCTGAAGTTACTTGTTTATCAAAGCGAAGCGAGCTATTCTACGTTTTTCCGTAATTAAATTGATTTAATTAAAATCAGAGATATCTATTTTTCTGATGTATAGAGACTAAGAACATTTTTCTTCTTTCTCCTCTTTTTTCTAGAATAATTTTTACGTATAAGCTCTTAAAAAACGAATTTCTTAAATTTGCAAATTAGAAAAGCAATTTAGATTACATAGGCAATAAGAGCATAATGATAAGAGAACATAAATCGAGAACCACTGTTTTAGTGTCACGGTCGTATATGTGACGGGACATGCTCTCGTTGTACAAGCACACGCGAGATCTTGAAATGCTTTGGCTCGGAGTTACTCTCAGATATTTATCACTGTATTAAGAATTCCCTGCAGAGAGACTCTTGACGTCCGATAGAGGAACGAAACGGCTCGTGACATCATAGGCTGCAAATGCTGCACATTCGTGGCTTGTCCCTGCCCAGTCGACCCCGACGCGAAATTCGTATGACCGCTTTTGGAGTGCATATCTACACAATCAGGACGTATGAAAACTTCGTACTTGAAAGCCTGTAGGTAATCCTTGGGAGAGAAGGCTCAGTGATGAACGCGAGCGTTTTGAATTGGTATAAAAAGGTACTGCAGAACCTTTTTATTACCTTTCTTACGCTTGCAGCTCGCCCTTGAAAGAAAGGCCAAATCACGTAGGTACTTATAAAATACATCGGCCAAAAAAAAAAACCGATCTGAAGGATTTCGCGAGACAGATCATAATGTACCAGAACAGTACATCCATTGTGACTATACAGCGTGATTACACGTGCGCATAAATAACGACGTATAGTTTCACGACTGATGACTTCATGGTGCCTATATAAATCGCGTTATTATTTAATGATGCGGTCGTTTCGTTTAGACATTACAAGCAGACGTGAACTTTAACGTTTAAAGCCTGTGTCTGAATCACGGAAGAAACTAGAGATTCTAATAAACTATAAATACTATAAATCACAAATAGAGTATCGTATTCGTATATAGTCCCGTAGTTTTGCATTAATTAAAGTTAAAATATTCCGAAAATTGTCGTACTTCCGAAATATATAGTGTGAATTATTATTAGCACTTGTAAAGGATTTAGAGGCTATAATATGATTCGATTCGACAGCATCCCTAATCACTAGAAAGGCTTCACTTTTCAAGACGCGCCGTCTAGTTCTCTCTGACGTCGACGTAACGACGCGTCAGCGAGGAGGTCAGGCTGCATCGCTTCGTCTTAGGAGCGCAATTACAAAAGTTTCCCTTTTAACGTTAATTAATGAGAGAGTCCGCCGTACCGTACTTCATTATGGCGCTATCCATTACGGAGGTGGCCTCTTCTCTCAAGTTGGGCATGCTTTCAATTCTCCCCCGAGAGAAAGACCGTGCCAAACTGATTTACGAAGAGCGATCGACTTTTTCTTTAACTTGCATAAAATTAGCCCCGTTAACCATAACCATCCGCCACGGTTCGTCTCGTTTTACGAAATGCGCGATTTCGATACGCGGAGCACGCAACCCGCGAGCCGATATTTCGCGAAATCAGTCGCTGGTTAAGGTATTCTGCCGCGAGCCACTATTTGGAATTCGATCGCGTCCTTCTCGATGGAAAAACGTAAGCGGACTAATACGTGTTTTCAGGCTACAAAGAATGAATAATCACATATATGCGTACGACTCCGTGCGGTCCCAGAAAGGTCAAGAATAATTTGCAAAGGATCAGAAATGGTTTTAAGGCATCTTGTGACTATAAGCTGTAAGATGATGAAGCGCTATGATTTAGATTTGCAATTTTGATTGCGTAAAAAATTTAAAATAATGTTAATCCAGCTTTAATCTTTAGAGGGGATCAATTTTTAAAACCTTATAGCTTTTTCTAAGTAAAATTTGTTATAATTCATTATTTCTTGTCACAAAATATAACACTGTTTCAACGCCACTATAATGGTTTTCCCGTCCTGTAAACATTAAGTACATTTACTACTCTTGTATACAATTAATTTTAATAAATTAGCGAGGCTAAGGTCAACGAAAGTTTCATTATTTTGAAAAATATGAATAAAAAAAAACAGTATAACGTTTATAGTGTCAGCTCAAATGACACATACAGAAACATTCGTTCACAGTACACGGATGACGCGTTCAATCTGTTACCGGTTCGCCTACAGATTTCGACGCATTCGCCAAATACGGCGCATTGAAGTCGAACCCGAGAAGCCGCACGCCGTCTGGTTTTCTACCCACGCCGTGACCCGCCGTCGCTTTTTACGGGAAATATGAACAGACGGGCGTGGTGCTTTCGCTCTTTAAGTAAATTGGTCCACGGATGCGCTGCGCGGATCGCTCGTGATAGTTATCGAATAATAGTTTAGAAAATTTTGATGTATATCAAAATTAAAAAATAAAAATCCAAAATTGTTGTTACTTCCCGGATGAAAATAAAAATCGGAGCGTAAATCCGATAGAAAAGTAATAGAAAAGTAAAAGAAGCGTAAACGAAACTTCTAAAAGACGAAAATCGAACAATGAAATGTAAAAGAATTATCAGTTGCGCTTCTTTTACATTTTGATGTTTCAATTTTCGCCTCCTAGAAGTTTCGTTTACGCTTCCGTTACTCTTCTATTACATTCGACTTACGCTCTGATTTTTATTGATTGATACAATAAAATTTCATGTTCTTTCGAACATAGAAAGATACAGAATTATTTTAGATACTCGTTTGATTTTGACTTTTAGATAACGGCTAAAACGCAAATAGACACGAGGAACCGGTTAACTTATGGTTACCGTTAGGTGAAATTAGTAAGAAAGTTAGCATAATTTATTTATTAAATTAATTTATACTTCAATTTAATTATTACGATCGTCTGCATCTCTTCATATATTGTAGTATAGAACAGATCCCGACGCTATTTGTCATATGGTATCAATTCTGACTGGGTTTATAATGCTTAACAATAGTATCTTCATCCATGTAATAACGCGTTTTATTACGTATATACCATAAAGAACAAACATTCATTAAAGTTAACAAACATCTTTAGATGTAAGTGTACGTACACATTTTTTTTGAACGAATGAGACACACACTTCGTATCGTTAACGCCCACGAATGTACTTTACATCTCGAAGTAAGTGTTAATATTTCAATCAAATAAGAAAATTATTTACCTGATTTATTTCCAAGGACATACGTAATACAGCAGGAAATAAATATTGCACAAGCATAAATAGTTGAAGTATTTCTGCTCGCAGCATATTTCTTTATTTATTTTTCTAAAATGTGTAAAACATTTTTCTTTCATTTAATGTGCAATTGATTCATAATTGGTTTATAATTTCAACAATGATTCCCGTATTATCATATTTTTATCCTGAATCAATCTATCGATAATACTCAACAATAAAAGATGCTTAGCATTCCTAGTCGGAGATCTTATCACAGGTCGTAATCATATACTGTTATCTATCCATACAAATTATAATTATATAAAGAAATGGAGTAACTAAAACGTTTCAAGTTTTTTACTTTTTACCAGTCACGTGTCACAATCCGATATACCTACAATAATGATAACGATAACAAGAAAATAATATATTATATTATATAATTATTGTAATCAGTAACAAAATTATTTATAATAATTATTTTAACAAGTTTATTATTTGAATCGAGAAAGAATATATCCATTCCTCACAAACGAATTAGTTTATCAGCAAAACGATTACCTCTTTAACATTCATGACTTGTTAAGAAAGTCTCATTGAAATAACTAACTGTTATCTCAATCATGTTCCTAACAATAAATAATGGACATTGGTGACACTTGTCCGTCCGGGAGAAAACACCGGCTACGATCGTCGTAGTTTTGTAGTCTACGTCATCGCTCGGTTTACGCCGTGGCATCACGATGGACCGGTTCTGCGAAGGTGCCCCCACCGATTTCTCTGTCGCGCTCGCGGTGCTCACGGTCTGCAATTTTTCTCGCCGCAAAATGTTGAAAGAAAGAACTGCGTGTCGTTATGTATGAATCATTGTGCGAAGCTTTTATAGAAATAAGTATCAAGATGAAACTTTCGATTCGTGCGTAGGATAACAAACCTTTGTAGGACTTCCTCGTCTTTTATGGATTGCTCTCCATTTTTTTTTTAGACTTGTACTGTGCAACGATGTGGTTCGATATGAATTGCTATTAATTATTCAATTTTATTAATTTAGTTTTTCATTTGTTGTCATGTGTTTCGATCTCTAATAAAAAAAGAAATAATATCATGATAAAAAATATCGTAATAAACTTTAATTGTATTTAAATATGCGTAAAAACGTAAAATTGCGTTTTACACAAGTCCGTCTAGGTTGGAATTTAGTTTGGAATTTTATTCGCATAATATAAGCGATCAACAGGTGTACGCATGTACACTAATACAGGAAAGAGAAAAAGACTACATCCTGCATTTACGTATGTGTTACGTAACGCGTACGCCGATGCGTATACGCGCACGAACGTACACGTGCGCGAAGCGCGGCTACATTCACGATGTAACGTTAAATACCACCGAGTAATGCTCATTGCCCGCAATGGAAAGTAATAGAAAAAGTAATAGCGATATATTATTTTGCTTCATCACGCTTCACGTTAAAAATCGATAATACATTCATATTTATGTGTATAAACATATCTGAGAGTATAAAGTATCAAAGAACGTTTTTCACGCAAAATATATAAAAAAATTCTCTCTTCTTAAAAAAAAAACTTTTAACACTAAAGTATTATCCGTATTTACTTTTCGGCGTCGTACGAGTGTTGGAATTTGTTGTTACAATTCGACATTGACATACAAACGTATTCGCGGCGTGCGCTATCGTTGTGCAAATATGTGAACGATAAAGAGAAGTCGCAGATAAGCCATAAGAAAAAGAAAGACGTACTCTAATCTGGCAATATATCGTAATAACATAAGCTATACACCTGGTCGAGACGGTAGCGGCGTGACGTAGATGCGCGCGTACGCGCTTGTTCACGGGTCACGCATTCTGACACGCGTTGCCGGTCGTGAACAATACGCGAATAGAGGTACGTCCCACGCCACGAGCGTGTGGGACACACGAGGATGGGTGGCTACGTCCCACGCCGAACGAATGAGACACGTACCGACGAATGTACAGAGGCTCCGTCACGTCGCGGAAAGTAGGGATGCCGCGGTGTTCTCCAGGCATAAAAGATCCATGGTTGGTGTACGTCAGTGTCAGTGACGAGAGAGAGGAACGGAGTGGAGAACCGTGTGGTCACCTAGACCAGCAACGGCGAGTAACCGCCGATGCCACATCGACTCGCGATATCGGACTGAGAATATCGGTTCACACATCTCTCACAATCACATCAATCACAAATTTTAAAGCCGGCATTAGTTTCGAATGATCGTGCAGAAGAGAAAGACAGAGTTTTGGAATTTATGCGCGAGTGAGAGGAAGCACGCGCGAAGCTCGTGCATATATATCTAACACGGGCGAGAAAGTTCCGAGGATCATACAGAAGAAACGAGTTTGTAAACGAGGCCGGTCACAGCCGAGCTTCAGTTCGTCTGGGTGACTCGAAGAGTGGCGCGAGCGCGTGCGAGCGAGCGGTATAATGTAGTTAAAACCGAGTGTCGATGATAAACGGTTGTGCGCCAGCGATAACAGAGAACTTTTTTATATTTAAAATTTTTAATCGGGGGCAAAGTTGCAGTGATTGACAAATTATAACATATTCGGCAGTGAGTGTGCGTTTTAAAAACATTCTCGGTTTTTATCGTATTTACAACAATCACACACGAGTCTCTCGCGTTCGTGTGAAGTTACTGTCGAGTAATCGAGCTGTAGAAGCGACCGAAAATACGTAGCGATGACTATTCACAAAAAAGGCACGGTGTCAAGGATGAAGAATGCGGGAACCGCGAAAAACGAAGTGGCAACGACGTCGACGTCCTCGGATGTGACGACAACGGAGACAGTCGAGGTTGTATCCTCCACCAGCGTCGTGGAGGAATCGAATCAGGTGAAGGAGAGCGAATCTAGAGGTAGCATGGTGGAGGTCACGAGTGCCAGTCGCGAGGTCATCATGGATTCCAAAGGTAACATTATCAAAGTTATCGAGATACCTCCACAGACTATCCAGCAGAGCTCGTCCAGCCGAAGAACCGAAAAAAGCTCTCAAGACTTCATAGCAGGGGAGCAGGTGCAATCGATTAAGCAAGCGAAGACGACGCACGAAATTCCACGCGAGCACGCAACGTCTCTTTCGGAAAATCGGACAATTCAAGGAGAAATGACTGAACAAGCCAGTCAATCTGTGCAGACGCAAAGTCAAAGCGCATCCCATTCAATGGTTCAGCAGTCGAGCTCCTCGAGTGTCTTAATTGAGAGTTCATCAGCGAGCGAGGATCATAGCGGACATCGCTCTACTGTTATAGTTTCTCATGACATTAAAAATGGAACTCCCATATCTCAGACATCGTCAAGGTCGACCGAGAATACTCACGTGAGTAGCGAGACGAGCGAAGCCGTGACGAAAGACGGTCAAACAATGTCGAGCACCACAAGAATACGCGAAACGGGAGAAAGAATCAATGACAACGGTAAGACGATGTCTGCATCGAGCCGGGAAGTTGAGCATACGATTGCACCTTCCAATGTGACTGTCATTAAAAATACTGATGATATCAAGAGGAGTGATAAAAGTACGCGCAGCGATTTGAAATCAGAGAAATTAAACATCGAGATATCAACACGTTGTAATAAGCCCGGCCAATCCACATGGGATGGCACCTTTGTCTATGAAAAACCAGCCACTCCTAAGGACAAAAGTGTCATTGATAAAACAGTAAGTTCAAAGATTCATAGCGATACCAGAGATGATGAAACAAGCGTTAAAGTTACTCAAGGGACCTCGATCCAGGAGGTATCATTTATCGATCAGAACGTATCTTCAAGTTCAAGCATAACTCGAGACTCGAAAACGATAGTCGATGAAGGTCAACGAACGATGACTTGTCTTCGTGATATCACGTCGGAGAAAACCGCCGCGGATACAACAGATTTCGCTAGCGAAAAATATTCGAAAGGACCGATCCGTTACTCAAAACCTGGCGATTCGACGTGGGACGGAAGCTTCGTCGTGGAAAAAATTACGACGCAGCCAAGAAGTCAGCGTAACGATTCCGACGTCAACATGTTTCACGGTCGCGGCGACAACGTCATGGAAACGCAGAGAAGAGATTTCAAAGAAAAGAGTACGGACGGTACATATGAGAAGGAGTCATCCGAGACTATGCGCGTCGTAAAAGGTGCTACAGACAGCACCAGATTCATTTCTGAAGAACGACGAGATGTAAGCGGAGGAACTTCGATCCATGTCGATGGTATGCCATTGAGTAAGGATGAACACCTTGCTCGCGTATCCAGTCCATCGCAACGAAGAGTCGGCAGACCCGGCGAATTTATCTACGAAAAGTCGCAAGATGACGTAAAGAAGCATCCTTCAGACGTCACCGTAGTCCGTACAACGAAAAAACGTCATGATACCGTGGACGTTCAAGATGTCAGCGAAGAGCAGAACATTTCGAACGTTACTGAATCGGTCTCCACGTCTTACATCGTCGAATACGCGATTTCCGGCGACAAGAAGAATGTCGAGAAGGTCACGTCGGTGTCCGAGGTAATCTTAGAGGAAGATAGTCCTGAGAATAAAATTACGCGCGGCCATGGAAGTCCGGAGAGACAGACAAAATTTGATACAACTTCGCGCTGTTACAAGCCCGGTCAATCTGCTTGGGATGGCACCTTCGTCTACGAACGACCGGTAACACCTGATAGTCGCCGAAGACCGGAAGATAAACGTACAGTAAAAACTATCGATATTCGAGATGTTACGGAAGATAATTCGATTAACGAAGCGGACGTCACGAGTACTTCTTACATCGTTGAACATTCATCGAGTCAGCAGAGTTTCTCGGACATCAGGGATGCCAGCGTCAGGTCCACGAGGTACGAGACAGTTGTTTACGAGGGGCGCCCTGTCGAAACGACGATTAGATTTGATGGAGATACATCACGAAGCAAAGTTTCGTCGACGGAACGTCGGATTAGTCCCTCTCCACGACCTAGAAGTCCGGAGAAGATACCGATAGATAGAGATCTGCGAAGTACCAAACCCGGATCGTCAACGTGGGACGGAACTTTCGTATTTGAAAAATCGCAAGAGAAGAAGCGACCACCTAGCAGAGAATCCATTGATAGGCTACCAGATAAACCTCGCCCAGCAGACAGCAAAAAGACACCCCATATTGATACGTCGAAGAAATATGTTAGCGAAACTACTATCGATCTCCGAGATGTCAAGCAAGATGTATCAAGCACGTCAGAGATTATGGAAAGTTCCGTCGTTATGGAACAATCAAGAATGCATGAAAGTTACACGGATTCCTCGAATCTTGATTTCTCGACGACTTCCTTCGAAACTGTTACTATTCGCGACGGTCAGCCAATAACGACGCAAAAAACAGTGACCATTCAAGAAAGCCCTCACAGTGGTGCAAAGAGGCTGCCTAGTAGTGACGTAATAACTACTACTGACATTAAAGAGACCACTGTTAAAAGCGAGAAGAAGGAATCTCGCGCGGACGATAAAAATTACCGACCTCTAAAACCAGGATCGTCCACATGGGACGGATCGTTCGTGTATGAGAAACCAGAGGAAAGAAAACCAAGCGATAAAAAGTCACCGAAAGATGTACATGGAGCTGTGGCTAAACAGAGTCCAATTAAAGAACAACGAACCGACAATGTCGATCATCGAACAGTTACAATTTTGGATACATCAAAAGATATAAGAAGTGCTACCGATTATTCTACGAGCTCTGTCACGGTCGAACAAACATTCATCAAGGATTCGGAGACATACGATTCTTCAAATATTTCCAAAATTTTCATCAAAGGAAGCGCAGAAGATAAAGTACGTGAAACCGATAAAAAGCCAAGACAGCAGTTCGACGGAAAACCTGAGCCATCGCCTCGACAACGTCCGAAAGACACTAAAGAGCCTAAACATAAAAAACCGCAGAGTCCGGTGGATAGAACACATCGTCGACCGTCGAAGCCAGGCGCCTCCACCTGGGATGGATCGTTCGTGTATGAGAAACCGGAAGAGAAGAGACCAGAAGATCGAAAAGTGCCAAAAGATATTAAAACAGAAGATAAGCGAAGCCCAATTAAAGAAAAACCGAGTGACATCGCTGATTATAAAACATCTGTTACGATACTGAATACATCGAAGGATGTGTCAAGTTCTGCCGATTATTCTACGAGCTCCGTCACGGTCGAGCAAAAGTACGTCACCGATTCAAAGACATATGACTCGTCAAATATATCCAAAATTTATATAAAAGAGAGTCCGAAGGATAACGTACATCCGATCGATTACGAGAAATCAAAACAGCCCTCCGACGAAAAGTCGCAGAAAAGTCCGGTAGACAGAACGCATCGACCGTCGAAGCCTGGTGCTTCCACTTGGGACGGTTCTTTCGTGTACGAAAAAGTACCGAGGAAACCGGCAGACGAACGAAAACCGATTGAGAAAGAAAGCAAACCAGTGGATCAGAAAGGAAAAACGTTGCTTACTCCGATTTCGCGAAAATCAACGGAAACACAGAAGGACATCATTGAGATCAGACATGTCGAAGATGTCGCGGATATCACACATGCGGATATCACGCGTACATCCGAAGTGCTTCAGCAATCTTACGTAATCGATCAGTCTTCGAGATTCACTTCTGTGCAAGACGTGCGCGATGTTAAGGACGAGCGCGTCATCACTGAATTTACGGCGGACACACGCAAGGATATGGTGAGTAATTGCAAGACGTTAAGATGTTTCTTTATTAGCTGTCCACAGGAAATTGCTAAAACTACGACTCATTCAGTTTTCCGGGATAATGCTTATATCATACCTCTGTTTCAACATTTATTTCTATAAGAATTATAGAATTATAAGTCAAATACTGAAAACTTTGAACCTTCTATATCGATTATACTTGCGAGTTCTCAATACATTAACTTCTCGATAGTTGATAATGACCATATGTTAGTAGGCAGATTTATAAAATCTTATCGAGACACTTTGAGCTCAGTTCTTTCGGAAAAGATTCGAACGATACTTTCACTTCCAAACCGAGCGAAGGTTGTAGGTTCATATGTGTGGCGCCGCGTTGAAAATAAACCTGACGTAATATAGCGATTCGTAGAAAGACGGGAAGGGTTAAGAGCAGAAGAGAAAAGAGAATTCGTTTTGTTAAATCCTCTGTTTGAAACAGACAGAATGCATACATATCGCGTTCCTAATATATACGAATTTCTGGACGACTGAGTCCCGATTCATCGAACTATTGCAAAGTGAATAGGGGAATCGAGCGGAAATCAATATTTCACACATGAGAAACGATTCTGCCCGACATACAGTATCTCAATCGTTGTATTATGATCGCTTTAAATCGTCAATATGCTATTGCATAGTACAGAAATATATAATATATCTTAATATTTTTAATATATTATCATCATTGACATGAAAACAATTCGATAACCTCTGTTTTCGATTAAAAAGTGAACTTTGACATGTAAATACGCAAATTATCTTTGAGAGAGATAAATGTATGTACATTTAGACGATCATTGTACAGTTCAAATTAAATTAAAGACGAATCTTTTTTTTTTATTTTGTCCAAACAATATTAAAAACAATATCAACATAACAAACTTAAAATATCACATCAAATAACATTGTTATAGAAAAATGTAAATTTAATTATTGTTATATTATTTATATTATATTTATATCATTTATAACAAAAATCTGTACATGAAAATTAATTATTACGATTATTTGCATTTCCATGAAAAAATCCTTGAAATTGCATCCTTCTCGAACATGTAAGAGTAATCACTTGCAATTAGGCTAAATCTCGAGCATATGCAGAATGATAATAATTGCATCCAATATGAGCAAATTTGGCAGTGATGTCACCGCTCAATGTAACTCGCTTAATGTATGACCAATTGAATTTCACGCGCGTTCCGCTTCGCTTATCATGCGGTCGCTTCGTTCAAGTGCTATAGAAATCTTAGTTAAGAGATGCCACGCTGAGAGACACGTGTACATTGACGTCACTCATCGCTGGTGAGGTGCAGTATCGATAGCAACGACCGATAACATTAAATAAAATAATAATAGTACAACAGAGATACAGGTATATCGTTTTACAATAATACCTTGTGTATCCATTGTATATTGCAATATGCTATAGAACTCAATATTGATTTAATCAGTAAAAACAAAATCGCACGTGGTATCAACGGGTTTTACACTGTGACCGAGTCACTTTGTAACTGAAAAGTTACATGTTTTCATAGAAATATGGGTCGATATCAAACAGAAAGATAAATGCCACAGATGATACTTTGGATTTACTGCTACAGCGATAAAACGATAGTATTTCTGAAAAAATTTGAAATTTAGAATTTTAATTTAAAATTAGTTTCTAATAGAAATAACACTTCATTTTTATTCAAATAATTGCGTATTCCAATTTTTTTCTAATTTTTAAAATTATCTTTTTTTTAAAAGTTTTTTATTTTTTCTGCGTTCAGTTTTCTTATGATTACATTAAATTAAATTTTGTTTCATGTCTGATAAAATCTTATTTTGCACATGTTGCTTATTGAAAATTCAGCGAGCATACTTTTGACTGTTAACAGCAGTGAATTTCCTAACTGAAGATGCTCGGGACAATTTGAAACTTTATCTCCACGTAGCATCTCACAAATATTAGGATCGGTACTTCGAAGATTACGTTATCTAACATCGCAGTCTGAATATTCAATGCCTTGCTCGCACAAGGATAATTCACAAGGACTACGTTGGTAATTTGCAATATGTTCTCACGTTTACAAGTTTACACCCGTTGTACGAATTAAAAATAGACATTCGTAACTTATTCCGCACCATACGGACAGTCTGTTTCTTTAAAGCAGCTCGATTTAATTCTCACAGCCGTGACTTTACTCCGAGGTCTCGAGATGATCGATAAAATGCTTTAGTAAGTTCGCGTTGGCACACGTGCTTTTCGCGTTACTTCATCTATCACTCTGCAAATGAATATCCAACAAATATCTTCTTTCCATCTTAGATGGAATAAACGCTCTGTGGAATCTCTATTTGTATGTTACGATTGTAATTTACGTCTCTATACTTAAAACAATTCATCTTAATGGGAATATTACAGACACCCTCGTTGTTTTCGATTGTTCAACATGCAAACAACTATAAAGATGGCCTATTTGGATCGAGATATTATGATACGTACGACGTACACGCGTGATCGCGTTTTCTCGGCGCGATTCGGTATTATTATTTTATGAAGGCGCGTGCAATATCTCGTCATGTCATACATTACGGCATCGATAAACGTGATATTTTATTAACAGCACTTAATTACGTTCATCAAAATTCTTTTAACACAGAAATTTTATTAAACTTGTAGTTACTACGAAATAGCAATACAGAGGAGATCGTTTTTAACGTGAAATTTCTAGACAGACAAAATTATACTCATCGGGAAAACAAGTAAAGTCTAAATTATGTAAACGAGCTTCATTATGAGCAACTCTCGATATCGTCGGAGGAGGGGCAATCAGCTTAAGACTCAAGCTACTTAACCCGCTAATTAAATGCCAAAACTTCATCTGATGTGCTTTATGCGAATTACATTCGAGCGTTAAAAACAGTAAAGGATTTGACTAATAATATCAGCAAACGTTATTTGCTTCTTTGTAGAGTCAAATTAAAAACCAAGTGTGCCTATGAATATAATGAGCAGTCACAACAAATTGAAAAAAAAATAGACACGTGACATTTTTAATGATACAATGTAACGTGGAATTTCAACACCAGTACAAGTAAAACATCAAAATTCCCCAAACTGAAACAATATTTTTCGTAGTAAATTTATCATGGATTTATAAGATACTTATTAATATTAGTAACACACATACACACACACACACACACATTAAATTATTATCACTTTAATAGTGTGATATTATGTTTCCACACAATTATGGCATAAAACTGCACTTTAAAAATGAATAGTAATCTACACCTTTATATTCAAAAATATAAAGATGAAATATAAAATTTACGAAAATTATTATTAGATATAAAATTCCTCTTAATAACTATAAATGTTAATCTTTATTTGTTTTGTATATCTGCTTTTGTCGATCAATGCTTACTATTAAAAGATTACAATTGTTTATGAAATTCGAGAATTTTAAGAAAAAAGATTTGGAGATTTTCTACACATTTTAATAAAAATACAAAATCTGAAAATTTTTTTAAATACACTTATACAATAAAATTCTTTGTACAGATCATTTACATTATCGATAGTACAAACATAATCTATTTTTGGAAATGACAGCAATGTCGTTAACGAAACTAAATCGCAAAAGTACGGTTCGACGATTCGACACGTTACACGATACTCTGTAAGCGTGCACATAAAAGCCGTATACACCAATCTCGTGTTACCTGCATTCTGTCGAACTATGCATTACCGGCGTTCCTAATCTCGTTCATGCTTGCGGCGCTCATTATGCAGCACGTTTGAAGCTCGTAATGAACGCTCGCGGAAAAACGAAGCCCCATTTACGTCGTTATTGCGCCTCGAAGTCTTTACCAAGTGTGTATCAAAGCGTTTACTATGTATAATTAGCATACCAATTGAATATCATAAATCATTGTTTTTTTGAATAATTGTTATGACATTGACTTTAAGTAAATTGACATAATATGTTGCTATGCAGTCGTCATTTGTTACGAGCAATGTAGTTCTAAAGTTTGCGAGTGGTGGTGTAGTCATAACTGATCGTTTATATTTGACATTTCCTAACAGTTTATATACCATATCAATGCACTTTATTATAGTATAATCGTTGCAGCTGTAAAATTCTACGTAATATCAATTTATAAAAACGTGATAATACTCGACATTACGGTATATGTAATAATTAATAATATAGTTTACACTGTGCGTGAAAACGTGAGCAACCATTAATAAAGTGATAATTGAAAGCATTGACCGTATTAATTGACCAATTATTCTGCTTTATACGAGGGTCGATCAAATATAAACTAAACTTTTTTTTTTTTAATTTATTGAAACGCTATAAAAATACAAACGTACAAAGTTATTTCTCTATATAATCTCCGGACTTAGAAACACATTTTTCCCAACAGATGGATAGTTTTTTTATTCCGCTATTGTAAAATAAAGATGGTTGTGACACCAGTCAATTGCGCAAGAACGCTTCGACAGCAACATCGTCATCAAATCTCTGTCCTCCAAGTGCTTCTTTTAGTGGTGCAAACAAATAATAATCGCAGGGCGATAAGTCCCTTAGGGAAGGAAGGTGTTCGAGTGTAGTCCATAACAATTTCTCATTTTTATCGAGTTTGGGCAACTGTATAGGACCGGGCATTATCGTACGCAGCAGAATAATGTCTTGTATTGAAATACAAGCGTCTTTTCCGACAATATGCTAGTTTTGTTTCGCGTAAAAGTTGGCAGTAATATGCGGCGTTCATGGAGAAAATCAATGTACAGAACTCTTTTAAAATAAAAAAATACAGTTGCAAGAACTTTTCTAGCTAAAACCGACGTCGGTTACCTTTATTTTCAACTGCTTCTCGTCCTTTTAAAAATTGTTTGTGCCACGCGTACACTTGAATCTTCTTAAGAATGTTGTTCCCGAACTATGTCTTAAGCCTTCTCAAAATTTTGGACGGTTTTATGCCCTCTGTCGTAAAAAATTTGATAATAACCCATTGCGCAACAGGCGAGGAGTATCTCTTGTTCTGACATCGTGTACTGACTAAAGGAGCGGTAGTGTGAGGTCCTCTACGGGGAGGATCTCCTTCAGGCATCCCTAACTGTAACGCTTAGAAGCCGCACTCCTCTTCATTCACCTTACGGCACGTACAAAAATAAGTTCAGTTTATATTTGGTTCACCCTCGTATCTATTAATATGTATTACTGTTATTTAGCAAAATCTAAGAAATATTTAAAGAATATTTTTGTCGTATTTCTTAGAGAGATGTTACCGAGTCAACGAAGGAATTTATCGATAAAGAGCAGGTGATTAGCATGGTAGCGCGGGATGTCATTGACACCCGATTCGATACCATCACCGGCCCGGCACCCCGGTCACCAGCGGATTCCACGAGGAAACCATCGCCTGAACGACCTGGTTATCCTCGTGGAATACCTGGTCTCAGGGAAGACGATCGACCAAAACCAACTCCAATTGCTGGAAAGCCCAGTCGACCTCCGCAGCGCGAAAGAAGTCCTCAACGGCCAGTGGATGGCAGGTAAATGAAAAATAAATTGTTTCTTCTTTTATCTTTAAGCTACTCTAATTCTTTTAAATATGTCTAAACTGTAAGAAAAAATAAAAAGGTGACAATTTGTAACTTGTCGATATTGGTTTCGTAGACCTTCCGAAATCCGGTCAATGTCACCTGAAAAGCTTCGGGATCATACGTCGCCGACTAGAAGATCACAGCCAGCGGCTGGCAAGCTGAGTCGACCCGAAGAAAAACCTGTAGCATTTAGAAAATTCGATAAAGAATCTGAACCTTCGAAATCTAAACCTAATCGACTTGCTGAAAAGCCTGAAAAACCGACGAAATTGGAACAGGATAAACTTAAAAGAGGAGATCAAAGTCCAGACTCTCTCGAAGAAGATGTAGTATATCCTAAATCAGTGCCGGTACCGGATATATTGTCGAAAATTCCTCTAAAAGAACAGTGCATTTGCGAGCTTTGTACCTGCGGGTGAGTGTTCCTTGTAATAAAATACTTATATCTCTCTTCATATATAAATATATAAAGACGTAAAAATAAAAACCTAGCACGAGTGTAGAATTTAATTTAAATTATGCGAAGCATTAAGCCAAAATTAAGATTCTACCACAACGTTTAATTTCTACTTTCTACATACATATAAATTTTAATATTAAAATATTAATAAACATTTTACAAGGAGTATAATTAACAAGTATAGAACTAGTGCGAATACGATTTAATTTAACTTATCTACACGTTCGCTGTAGAGAGGAACACGGTTGACCTACTTCTAAACATTATTAACAAGATCAGAATACAAAACTTGCCAGAGTCGAGATGCAAATTGACGAGAGGAACAGGAGATTGTCTTCAAGGCCATATTTCCTACTCTATTAAATTCATTGCAGCAATCCATTCAGAGCTGAGCTGAGTTTATTATGTACGAATGTATTTACTTTTGACTTGACATTATTTTAGTATCTGTATCACTTATTACATACTTCCTATATAGAATCATATTTTCGTCATCAAAAGTTTTCATTGTTCTTATTAGATTATTTTTAATTATTAAGAATCCTTGTTTAATTAATTCAATTCTTGCTATATAAAAAAAATCAGTAACATATTTATTGATCTTTTAACGTAGTAGTATCATACAAATCAATTTTTTTATTTAGAAAACACTATATACGTATGCATAATATACAAAAGTAGGACACGAGACAGATCCTTTTACGGCAAGTTGTTCTGGGCGAGGGCAAGTCATCGCACGATTCCTTCTTTATTCGAACTTTCCAACCTACGTAGCTCTGTGTGACGGTGACGAATCATACAAATTTATCATACAGCTTTGATAATTGTGTTAGACATATCATTTTTTAAAAGTATTTATTATATCTTTAAAAAAATGGCTAATTATGGAGATTTAAGTTCCTTTAAATCTTTTTTAAACTTTATTAATTTTTATAACCTTTCTTTTCAAGATATTGATAAAAGAAACAAATTTTCTTAATATTTAAGAAAATTTTTTATTTTTTATTTCAGCTATTAATTTTTTATTTTTAACGGCAGTAGAAAAAGACAATAGTTTTAGGAAAATTTAATAAATAAGATATAAAATCTTGACCTAAATAGACTCGTAGCGCAGATAGATTTGCGAACGAGAGGTATAAATTCGTAGAAAATTAGTCGCGTCGTGGCTGTCTCAAGAAGTAATTGCGGTTCGTCTACTAGCAGGCGATTAGTCGTTGGAAATTTCTACGTAAGTCTTCTTAACTTTGAGGTCTGTTAAAACTTCTCTCTTCTGGTTTAACACGGCTCTAAAGGGATGTTCATAATGTGTCATATAACATGGTTTTATCCAATAAAAAATACATGATGCTACTCGACTTTGACCAAGTCTGGCTTTTACGGAATTGGATTTTCGTAATACCCAACGGTACAGAAGAAAAGCTAAAAAGAATTATGAGAACGAATTTTGACGTTGCTCGATGTAGTTACACAGAAGTAGGATCTCTCATATGAAATACTAGTGTCCAAATAAGTAAAGTTGCTTTGAATAAAATATTGGCAATAATACTACGTTTCTTTTTTCCATACCATTTATGGTAACTAACCAGTATTGCATTAAAAGCATTCACCAGCAAGATGTAATTCGTACCTTTCACAGAAAGGTGAAAGCTTTTCATTAATTAATACGATCAATATCAATAGAAACGTCATTTGTCATTTGATGAAATCTTAAGTTAATATTCTGAATTATATTCAATTATAAATAAAGGTATCTAAAACTTCCAATGCAATTGGATTGTAAAGAACTTAGTTAATTCTTGTAATCAAGCCGATGAATATTTAATTAATTAAATATGTATGTACCAATAACAATTCGATTTATATGAGAACGCATCTCGTTAAAATATGCTGTTATCTGACTAATAAAGGCTTTTCCTACTGTAGTATGTACACGGAATATACTCCAATTATAGTAAATATTAAATTAACTCTTGCTAAATAAAATATACGAATTATTTAGCTTATTATAATTCTTACGACATATATAAAATATTTGTTTTTAATTAATAATGTAAATGTAATATTAAAAGCCACGATACCTTAAAATGCTGTGTATCGAATGAACAGATTACAATACGATCATAATTTTGTCTTTATATCCATCGCGTATGGTAATGGCTGTAAATACTCCGAG
The DNA here is from genome assembly GCF_001594075.2 of Trachymyrmex cornetzi. Classification (NCBI taxonomy): domain Eukaryota; kingdom Metazoa; phylum Arthropoda; class Insecta; order Hymenoptera; family Formicidae; genus Trachymyrmex; species Trachymyrmex cornetzi. The sequence continues at coordinate 292,965 of NW_017300299.1, forward strand.
AATAACAAGACATTTAAAACAACGCAAAACCTTTATACTCATTAAGGACATAAAAGGATTGATACCCTTCTGCGTCATATTTAAATCTCTATATGCATCAAGCCTTTGTTAAACGTTATTTGAATGAATACAAAAGCGGATAACAAGAATTTTCTGCGAACGCTTTTCCTCCCTTTTATTAATATTAAACAGGCATATACCGTGAATGTCATAAGAATGGATGCAGTATCGTTTACTTTATCATATTGCTGCTTTCAAATATGAACGCAACTGTTTAAAAATAGATACCTTTCTTTAAATACTTTAAATATTTCTTAAAACGTTACTTCTCATGCGACCTGAAAAAACATTGTAATGTCATAAACGTTATATCTGTTTCTAAATTCTAATAAATGACAATATTTTAGACGTCATCGTTGCCCGCATAATTTACCCCAAGAACATTTGGAATTCTCTTATGAAGAACCGTTGCATACTGTGACTTCCTATCGCCAGGATTACGACGAAAAACACGTGGAAAAACAAACAAAATATTATCATGAAGATCATTTGCATACGGAGGGTGAATTTATCGGACAGAGACGAACTGATTATGTGGCTACTAGAGGCGAAAGAGCGCCGGTCAAAAAACCGCAAGATCATCTCAAACCCGAAGGTGAATTCGTTAGAAGACCAAAGCAAGAGGCGATCCCTATAAGGGGTGAAAGGGCACCTGTGAAGAAGCCACAAGACAATCTTAAACCGGAGGGCGAGTTTGTTGGTAAGCCTCGAGAGGAAGCTCCGAAATATGGCGAACGAGCTCCGATTACAAAGCCAAGGGATAACTTAAAATTCGAAGGGGATTTTGACGGTAAGTTTAAATACTTGCTTAATTCCGTTCGTGAATTTATTAATAAACTTTTTTGTTATTAATTTGATCTCAACAGATATTGATCTCCAAAGAATTCTTATATATACAAATATATACTTTTCGTAAAATTGTGTGTGTATGCTCGATATAAAAAAATTAATAAATTTTGTTATTTTCTAGCTACAACAACGACCGAACTGGTTTTTACTGGCACTCCTGGCGAACGACCGATCCCAATACGTCGCAATACTTATACGAAGATAGAGGGTGATTTCACTGACGAAACGACGACGCGATCGCAATACATTGATCATCGTAGCATCCAACGTGCTGAAATCGTTAAACGAACGGATAATCTCACCGTGGGAGAGGGTGAATTCACGGTTAGTAATTTTAATGATAAAAACTTTCTGATTTTAATCAAAACGTTTATAAGACCGTATATGTGATTTCATTATTTTTCAAAATTATCTTACAGGGTACCTCTCATATTAAGGAAGATTTCCAAACTCATGTTACCGAACGTGAACCTCAGTGGCGACCGAAATATCCTAAAGACACCGATCGGTTTTACAGTAAAACAGATATCATTGACAGTACTACTACCACTCAGGAACAATTTCGAACTTTTGATCAAGCAGATTATAAAAGTACCATAGTTATTAAGAGAGCTGATAATCTAAGACCCGAAGGACCTTTCGAAGCATTGCCTCATACAAAGGATGATTATGTTACACCAATATTGCTGCGCAGGCCAGAACCACAAAAACCTATAGATAATTTAAAACCTGAAGGGCCATTCGAAGGACGGCCTAAAGATGATTATTCACCTAAACGCGGCGAACGTTATGAAGTGAAACGGCCAGAAGATAACTTACGTCCTGAAGGGCCGTTCGAAGGACGACCTAAAGATGACTATAAGCCTACTAGAGGAGAACGTGCCGATGTCAAGCGCCCTGAAGATAACTTAAGACCCGAGGGTCCATTCGAAGGGCGTCCTAAAGATGACTATGCACCTAAACGTAGCGAACGCCCTGAAGTCAAGCGTCCAGAAGATAATTTACGTCCTGAAGGACCATTTGAAGGACGGCCTAAGGATGATTATAGGCCAACCAAAGGAGAGAGAGCTGATGTTAAAAGACCACAAGATAATTTGAAACCAGAAGGTCCGTTCCAAGGACGTCCAAAAGATGATTTTACTCCGAAGACAGCGGAACGTCCTGAAGTGAAACGACCGAAAGACAATTTACGACCTAAAGGTGACTTTTCAGATCGTCCCAAAGACCAATATATACCCGGTGAGAAACGCACTCCTATCAGACATCTGGATAATTTGTATCCTGAAGGCGACTTCGAAAGACCTAAGCCGATACCTTATGGTCCCGGTGATAGAGCATCCATCGTTCGTCATCCGGATAATCTATTTCCAATAGGAGAATTTCCAGACAGAGAAATCAAGCCATTCAAACCTGCCGAACGTAGAACGCCTGTTAAACATTTCGATAATCTTCGTCCAGAAGGTGACTTTGAAGGAAAATCCAAAGATGATTACAGACCGACCAAAGGAGAACGTGCCGATGTTAAACGTCCCGAAGATAATTTGCGACCAGAAGGTCCGTTCGAGGGTCGTCCAAAAGATGATTATTTGCCAAAACGTGCAGAACGTCCTGAAGTAAAACGTCCGGAAGACAATCTACGTCCCGAAGGCGATTTTGAAAGACCAGAGAAAGCACCTATTGGTCCAGCCGAAAGACGCACTCCAATTAAACATCCGGATAATCTTAGATCCGAAGGAGAATTCGAGCGACCTCGTCAGCATGGTTATCGTCCGGCAGAAAAACCAGAAGTCAAAAAGCCAATAGACAATTTAAGGCCCGAAGGTGAATTTGAAAGACCACGTCCTGAAAAATACGCTCCAGCTGAGAAACGAACACCAGTGAAACATCCAGATAATCTCAAGCCAGAAGGTGAATTTGAGCGACCTCGGCAGGATGGTTATCGTCCGGCAGAAAAACCAGAAGTCAAAAAGCCAGTGGACAATTTAAGACCCGAAGGTGAATTTGAAAGACCACGTCCTGAAAAATACGCTCCAGCTGAGAAACGAACACCAGTGAAACATCCGGATAATCTCAAGCCAGAAGGTGAATTTGAGCGATCTCGTCAGGATGGTTACCGTCCGGCAGAAAAACCAGAAGTCAAAAAACCAATAGACAATTTAAGGCCCGAAGGTGAATTTGAAAGACCACGTCCTGAAAAATACGCTCCAGCTGAGAAACGAACACCAGTGAAACATCCGGACAATCTCAAACCAGAAGGTGAATTTATTGGTAAACCGAAAGAAGATTTTATACCAACAAAAGGTGATCGCGCTGATGTTAAAAGACCAGCAGATAATTTAAAACCGGAAGGTCCATTCGAAGGTCGACCAAAAGATGATTATCGACCAATGCGTGGAGAACGTATGGATGTTGTTAAACGCATGGACAATTTGCGTATGGAAGGAGATATAGAAACATATAGATCTAGAGACGAATATACCGATTTCTTAATACGCGAAAGAACTCAAATTACTAAATATCAAGATAATTTACGTATGGAAGGTGAATTCATTGATACAAGAACGCGAGATGATTTTAAAATTGTTAAAGGTGAACGCATGGACATCGTTAAACATCGTGATAATTTAAAACCAGAAGGTCCGTTCGAAGGTCGCCCGAAGGACGATTATTCACCGAAGAAAGCAGAGAGACCTGAAATTAAAAAGCCGGAAGACAATTTAAAATCAGAAGGCGATTTCGTACGTCAGCCTAAGGAAGAAGCGCCTAAAAAAGGTGACAGAGCTGATGTGAAAAAACCGAGAGACAATTTGAGGCCGGAAGGTGACTTCGAAAGACCGGAAAAGAAACCAATCGGTCCAGCAGAGAAGCGTACCCCGATTAAACATTCTGATAATCTAAAACCAGAGGGTGAGTTTGAGAGACCAATACCTGAAGAATTCAAACCTGCCGAAAGACCAATTGTAAAGAAACCACATGATAATTTAAAACCGGAAGGCGAATTTGTGTCAAGACCGAAAGATGAGGCGCCAAAGAAAGGTGAGAGAGCTGATATCAAAAAGCCACAAGACAATTTGCGACCGGAGGGCGATTTCGAAAGACCGGAGAAAAAACCAATTGGTCCTGCAGAGCGACGTACTCCGATTAAACATTCTGACAATCTGAAGCCAGAAGGTGAATTCGAAAGACCTAAGCCTGAAGAATTTAGACCTGCTGAAAGACCGGTAGTAAAGAAACCACACGATAATTTAAAACCGGAAGGTGAATTCGTTTCTCGGCCAAAAGAAGAAGTGCCAAGAAAAGGTGACAGGGCTGATGTTAAAAAGCCAAAGGATAATCTCAAACCCGAAGGCGATTTTGAAAGACCGGAAAAGGCACCTGTTGCTCCAGCGGAACGACGTACTCCGATTAAACATTCAGATAATTTGAAGCCGGAAGGTGAGTTTGAACGACCGGAACAAGAAGGTTATCGTCCAGCAGAAAGGCCAGAAGTCAAAAAACCAACAGATAATCTGAAACCCGAAGGCGATTTTGAGAGACCACATCCTGAAAAATATGTTCCGGCTGAGAAACGTACGCCAGTGAAACATCCAGATAATCTTAAGCCGGAGGGTGAATTTATTGGTAGACCTAAAGAAGACTTTACGCCTACTAAAGGTGATCGTGCCGAAGTTAAAAAACCAGAGGATAATCTGAGACCAGAGGGTCCATTCGAAGGTCGACCGAAGGATGATTATCGACCGGTGCGTGGCGAACGCATGGATGTAGTGAAGCGCACGGATAACTTGCGAATGGAAGGAGATATAGAAACTTATAGATCCAGAGACGAATATACCGATTTCTTAATACGCGAAAGGACCGAAATTACTAAATATCAGGATAATTTACGTATGGAAGGAGAATTTATCGATATGAGAACACGGGATGATTTCAAAGTCGTTAAAGGCGAACGCACGGATGTCGTTAAGCATCGTGACAATTTAAAACCGGAAGGTCCATTCGAAGGTCGTCCGAAGGACGATTATTCGCCTAAGAAAGCAGAGAGACCTGAAATTAAAAAGCCAGAAGATAATTTAAAACCAGAAGGCGATTTCGTACGTCGGCCTAAGGAAGAAGCACCTAAAAAGGGTGAGAGAGCTGACGTGAGAAAACCGAAGGATAATTTGCGACCGGAGGGAGACTTCGAAAGACCGGAAAAGAAACCGATTGGCCCTGCTGAGCGACGTTCTCCGATTAAACATTCTGACAATCTAAAACCAGAGGGTGAATTTGAAAGACCTAAGCCTGAAGAATTCAAGCCTGCTGAAAGACCGGTTGTAAAGAAACCACACGATAACTTGAAACCTGAAGGCAAATTCGTATCTAGACCGAAAGAAGAAGTACCGAAGAAAGGTGAAAGAGCCGATGTCAGAAAACCGCAAGATAATTTGCAACCGGAAGGAGACTTTGAAAGACCAGAAAAGAAACCGATCGGCCCTGCTGAGCGACGTTCTCCGATTAAACATTCTGACAATCTAAAACCAGAAGGTGAATTCGAAAGACCTAAACCTGAAAAATTCAAGTCTGCTGAAAGACCGATTGTAAAGAAACCACTCGACAACTTGAAACCTGAAGGCGAGTTCACATCTAGACCAAAAGAAGAAGCACCAAAGAAAGGTGAAAGAGCCGATATCAGAAAGCCACAAGATAATTTACGACCAGAGGGTGACTTCGAAAGACCGGAGAAAAAACCAATTGGTCCAGCCGAAAGAAGAACTCCGATTAAACATTTTGATAATTTGAAACCTGAGGGTGAATTTGAGAGACCTAAGCCTGAAGAATTCAAACCTGCTGAAAGACCAATTGTAAAAAAGCCACATGATAATTTGAAACCTGAAGGCGAGTTCGTATCTAGGTCGAAAGAAGACGCGCCGAAGAAAGGTGACAGAGCCGATGTTAGAAAGCCGCAAGATAATTTACGACCGGAGGGTGACTTTGAAAGACCGGAGAAAAAACCAATTGGTCCAGCGGAAAGAAGAACTCCGATCAAACATGCAGACAATTTGAAGCCAGAAGGTGAATTTGAAAAACGTCCAAAAGAAAAGATACCGATCAAAGGCGAAAGGGCGGATGTTACCAAACCAAGAGATAATTTACGACCTGAAGGCGACTTTGTAAGACCTCAGAAATCACCGATTGGCCCAGCAGAACGACGTACACCGATTCGACATGAAGACAACTTGCATCCAGAGGGTGAATTCGTTGGTCGACCAAAAGATGATTTTATTCCTAAGCGCATCGATCGACCAATTCAAAAGAAGCCTAAAGATAATTTGAAGCCTGAAGGAGAATTTGTAGGAAAACCTAAGGATGATTACAAACCAACTAAAGGAGAGAGAACTGAAATCGTGATGCATCAAGATAATTTGAAGATGGAAGGAGATATAGATGTTTATCGATCTCGAGATGATTACGTAACTACGTCTAAACGCGAACGTGTAGATATTGTTCATCGTGAGGATAATTTGAAGATTGAAGGCGAATTCGTTGATATCCATCGACGAGATGACTATCGAGTTACTCGTGGTGAACGTAGCAAAGTTATTAGGCGTGAAGACAATCTTTATCCTGAGGGTGATTTCGAACGACCAGAGAAAGCACCGGTAGGTCCCGCAGAGAGAAGATCTCCTATTAAACATCCTGATAACTTAAAGCCAGAAGGCGATTTTGTTCAACGGCCGAAGGAAACCGTGCCTATTAAAGGTGACCGAGCAATCGTCAAGAAGCCGAAAGATAACTTGAAGCCCGAAGGTGAATTCGAGAGACCAGCAAAATCATCCGTTGGTCCCGGTGAACGACGATCACCCATTAAACATCCCGATAATCTTCATCCGGAGGGAGAATTCGTTGGCAGACCGAAGAAAGACACGCCGCTAAAAGGCGACCGAGCAGATGTGAAGAAGCCAAAGGATAATCTTCATCCCGAAGGAGAATTCGCGAAACGTTCCCCGAAGAAAGTAGAACCGGCTGAACGAAGAACTCCGATCAAGCACGAGGATAATCTTCATCCTGAAGGAGATTTCTACATAGTGCCTAAGGACGATTTTATTCCAAAGAGAGGAGATCGATCGCCGGTTAAAAAACCTCAGGACAATCTTCGTCCCGAAGGTGAAATGAAAGTATCTCCGAAAGATGATTATAAATATGTAAATGGAGATCGCGTAGAAATACGTCGGCATGAGGATCACCTGCGCATGGAGGGACAAATAGACACTCATTGCTCGAGAGATGACTATAAGAAAATAACGAGAGTGGAGAAAGTGGATGTTAAGAGACATGAAGATAATCTCAGAATGGAAGGCGAATTTATCGACGTGCGTCGCAAAGATGATTACGTGCACGTGGTTGGTGAACGCGTGCCAATTAAAAAGCGTGCGGACAATTTACGTCCGGAAGGAGATTTCGACAGACCTCAGAAGATCGTGATTGGGCCCGGGGAGAAAAGAACTCCAATCAAGCACCCGGATAATCTGAAGCCAGAGGGTGATTTTGAACGTAGAACTCCGGATAAGATTGGTCCCGGTGAACGACGATCGCCGATTCGTCACGCCGATAATTTGAAACCAGAAGGTGATTTCATCGGACGCCCACGTGACGACTTCACTCCCAAAAGAGCAGAAAGAATCGAAGTCGTAAAAAGAGAAGATAATCTAAAGATGATGGGTGATTTCGAAGGCACAACGTCTCACAAGTCGACTTATACAATAGTTCGTGGAGAACGAGCGGACATTAAGTCACATGAAGATAACTTAAAACTCAGCACCGGCACTATGGAAACAAAAACAACCAGCAGAGATACTTATACACCTTCTATAAAGCATGAACCTTCTCCCGCTGGTAAAACGGTAAATCGTCGAAGACACATGGAATCGTCTATTTCGCTCGGTGATGACACCACCGTGATGACCACGACGAATCAACGTAACTATAATACCTACACGAAACGTACAGGAAAGGATATCGCTGCTAAAATGAGTCAGATAGAATCTGATACTAGGAAGACCGTGGAATCGCAAACTTTAGCAGATGGAACTATCGTTACGACCGTAAGACGTACAACTACTTCTGCTCAGTCAGATCAGAAAGCTGCCAATGCTCAAACTGTCTCTCATCATCAACAAATACAACATATTACGGATCGTCGTACCGCTCAACCAATTGATGTTTCGCCATTTGGACCACAACCCGTGGATTCACGAAAAACGACTTCTCAATCAATATCTAATCAGCATCATGAACAACATCAAAGAACTCATTTGAGCGAGCAACATTTGCAATCGCAGAATATGCAGAGTCGTCGAACAATCGAGGATAGATCATTCACGGAAGGAGTAAATCATCGAGGGCAAATCGTGCGAGCGGAAGATACATCTCGTTACGCGATCGACGCCACACATGGCGAGCACCATAGACAGCAGCATCAGCAGCAGCACGTCGAGCGTCATCATCAGGAAATGACCAAGCGCGATTATGTGAACGCACAACATATGGAAACTCGACAAAGATCCGGGACGAAGCAACACGAGCAGCACACAATCTCCACTCAGGCGCGATATAATTCAAGCAGCCCGGAATTCCGACAATCAATCAATGGGCAAACGACTTTAGAACAATCACACGTAGACTCAGCCACGAAGTTCGGTCACCACCGCAAGAACGTGATATCCTCTTCGTCGGCTGACATCAGCAACGCAGTACTCCATCGACGTGGCGCAGCTTCTTCTACCGAGGCGCTTCACACGATCTCGTCGACGGCGGCGGACCAGCGCAAAAGTATTTCAAACCTGGCTGAGAGCGGACAGTACATCAGTAATTCGAGCCAGAGCAACGATAGACGTAGCTTGACTTCGCTGCATCGTAGTTCTAAAGAAGTCAATCCTTGGGCATCTTCCAGCTATGAACGCCCGCAGAGAATCATTCGGCAAGACAACCTAAGTGTCGGCGGGAAATTCTATTCACAAAGCGAGGCAAAAAGCTATGGAAATTTCTCACAAAGTACTCAAAAAGTAGAAAGAGTCCAGAGGCAAATGAACGCATCTCACATTAATTTGGGTGATGGTAGTACTGTCAGTTCCAGCATGTATAAAAGAGAATACGTTCCTAGGCACAGAGGACCGTGTCCAGCTACTCTTTTGGAAGCCAAACAGGCGCCTTTCAAACACACCAGAGACACGCAGAAACACAAGTTTTACATGCCCGTTGTGTCCAACTAAACTGGCCTATTAAATTTAACGTTTTACTAATTTTTTAAGAAATTATGCCGAATATAATAATGTTAAAGGGCTAAAATCAAAATTTCATTCTGTAAAGATGATCAAAATTATATGCAACACATTTATCATCGTACATAATATTTTTAAGCAATTTTTTGTTATATATCGATTATATTGAGTAAAAATATATATAATAATTAATTATATATATTAATATACATAATAATCAATCATAATTAATTAATTATTTTATTATCATAATCAATAATAATAATTAATTAAATATTAGAATCAATTATAATTAATTATTATAATATTGTTAATTAATAATTAAAAGAGAGAATATAAAATTATGTGGGACTATATATACAGTAACAGTAAATATGATACGTTACTATATATAGAAAATTTTCTTTTTCAAAGTACTCGAATTTTGCCAAGATTAAATCCGAAAAGGATTTTTTGAATAATGCTGTGATGATATCGCGCTGTTGAAAAATTAATTTATATTTTATAATCGCTGAGACATTATTCCGAGTCAAAGTGAGTACTATAATCGTTTCTAAATTACAATATCAATGGATGAGATTTTAAGGGATCTATCGTGTCCCTTGTATGGCAATATTAAATATAAGCTGTTAAAATACGTATATACTTAATATAAACAATTTCTTTTTAAGATGCAGTTACGAATGAAAATAATTGGTCAATATAAGTATATAAGTATTGAGTATACCACTAACTTTTATCTACCGACGAATAGGTAGCCGCCCGTTATATATTCCTTTTTTCTTAAAACACGTGTATACAAAGCAATAACTAGAGCTTAAATCCATGATACGGTCGGATCTAATAGAGCATTAGTTTCGTCCGATAATTAGGATAATAGGTGCAATTATGTCATTCTATTTCACTGACTTTATAATGTAAAGTTTTTATATGGCAATGAGTTTCTCGTTTATGTTTTATTTCATTTTCAGCTTATTTTATTATCGCATTTATTTAGCGTTGTGTTATAAGAACATATTTTCAGCAAAATATTAAGAAAATATATACATGATTTTTTTTCCTTTTTCATTAAGCAATTCTTAGATGGGTAATTCAACTTCTGGATGTTGGTTTATTTACTTTATAACCTTTATTTTATTCGAATAAAATAGATTTGTATTTATTTGTTGCATGAGTTTTATTTGTTACCATTATATTTATTTTATTAATGCATTTACACGATCAAAACGCACATAATAGAAAAATATTTGATATTATTTGTTGTTTATACAATGCAATATACTGTACATTCGATATATAGTTGTCACAAAAATTAATTATTAATTAATAAAAGGATTATAAATAAGTTAAACTATATAAAAGCAATTAGAAATTTAAATTTAGAATTTTAATATTAACATTGTTGAGATATAATTTATAAAAATAGTTTTGGTGTCAAATATTAAATTAATCCAAAGGATCTGCCATTAAAAAATACAGGGTGGGGAAAAAGTATGGAAGCAAACAATTATTTCCGAAACTATTCATTTTTCGACAAAATGTCTTAGACATAATTTTTATGGTATGAAAAGATGTATTATGTGGCATAGACGGCATGACCTTGAAATGACCCTTAAAGTAAGAATGTATATATGTATATTGAAGTGACAACATTTTTATTAATACTATTAGCACGGCCATAGGCTATTCACAAATAATGTGAATAGATGAAACTTTATCGGCCTCATTGCTGATATGAAAAAAGATCTTATTATGTTCCTAATTCTTTTTAAAACTTGGCTGCATAGACAATAATGACTCTGGTGTGTATACTAGATTGTACGCACTTAGAGGTACCTATATAAAACTAAATACATCGAAAGATATAAAAACGTTATTTTTTTACTGTATTTTTACTAGATCCTGAAATATATATGGCAGTTTCTTTCTAAAATATGTCTATATGTCAAACTAAATCCAAATCAAATGAGTGCAAGAAAGAGAATGGGCAATTTGTGGCTGTGCAATTCACATTCATTGAAACAAGTTGTTCATTCATGTCTGTTCGCACTTGCTTTCTTTATTTGAATCTGGCTTAAAATAATAACTTTTGATCAAAAAATGTAATAATATCAAATCTATATATTATAATTCGCGCGCAATGCTATTGTGTAGATAGATAAGTAGAAAAATATAGCATTATAAAAATGTATGTGATTGTACATTAAGATAAGCAGCACAATAAAAAATAGTGCATTTTATATTTTTTAAATTTTCTGACGTAAAAAAATTTGCTTACCGATAATTTTATATTGAAATTGGATTTTCCATGATTATGAAAGAAATTAATTTACTTATATGCCTCTTAAAGCCGAGCAATTAAAATAAATTATAGGAGGCAGGAATCAAGAAATCTATGTGCATATATTATTTCCTACAGATTGTAAAGTAATGTTTGTTCTTTTATTAATAAATTATTAACATTGGCCTTCCTAGCTAAAAAAATATTGCACGGAAAGAGAAAGACGACAGTTCAATTAACGGAACCTCATGTTACTTGCTGGACTTTGGAAACACTCATAAGCGCATTTGTGGTATTTGTAATAGACATATGTATATAGAGATACAAATTGTTTATTGTTAGTTTGTAAATTTTATATATATATATATAACCTGTATATAAACGGATCACTGTATTTAACTTTTTCAAAACATATCTTGTGCGATAGGAACGATAAATAGCAACTATTTCCCATATCAACGAGACAAAATATTAATTACTTATTTCAACAGAATAGATATATATGTATATGAGATAAAATAAGGTTTGAAGTTGCAGTACCGTTACTACCTGTTCCTTGGAGCATCTCTCGTCCTTTCCTTCATCGTCCTTTTGCTTCATCGTCACGCTCTCGACGACGACTTAAGAAAGAAGAACAAGTATGATCCAGCGCCTGTGGGCGATTTACCGTCTCACGCTTTTTCCCCTTCGTCCACCCTCTTACTTTTATACCTCACTTCGACGCCTCGTGAATCTCAGGGTTGTTAACCCTAGCAATGAGATTGTCGAAAATTTCGCGTCGGAATGGAGATTTCACTCCGGGCAACTTTCATGTCTCTCTCTCTCTCTCTCTCTCTCTCTCTCTCTCTCTCTCTCTCTCTCTCTCTCTCTCTCTTTCACGAAAATTACGGGTTACCTCTCTAATTACTCGATCTCGCTCGAATTCGTTCAGCAAACTTTCGATGTGACCGATCAGAAGGAACGTTTTATCTCGACAATCAAAACTTTCTTTCATTCGATGGACCAATGTGCATAAATATCGTAATGATATTATCTATTTTTATAGGCAAACAATGCAAAATTTATGCTGAAAAAATTATGAGCTATCAAATTGAGTACAATAATTTCATTCAAATGTTTAATTAATATAATAAAAATAATTTTACTTTCTTATAAATATTTAGTAATTTTGACCAAATAGTTGATTACATTATTATGTTTAATAATACTAAATATTTAAAAAAGTAAAATCATTTTTTACTATATCAACCGAACATTTGATTAAAATAATTTTACTCAACATTTTATAACTATTACTAAAATTGTTTTCTGTGTACGTGTATCTTTCATAGAATTTCAAGTTCATGCATCCTATACTTTTTTATATTAATAAAAATTTTAGTTTCTCGTTGGAAAACAAATATATTTCTCTCACAACTCGGTATTGAATAATAATCTTTGCTTATCCGTCGCTGATTACATACTGTATATATAATTAATGTAGCATCAAACTGTTATCAGCATTTCTTTTAGGTTTTATTGCTAGTGTTACATAAATAATTAAGACCGCGATCTAGTTACATGCGAGTCGAACGATTAAGATGCCGGCCTATTAACCGCTAATCGACGTCGATCGTAATTACATGGCGCGTCCGCAAAGTGGCACGATTCTAAGGAAGTGGTTTGAGATCGTTGCCCTCTTTTCCTGCCCTGTCGCAACCTCACAGTCTATATCATGGGAAAAAAGACATAAAAGAAATATCTATAAAATCGAAAGGATAATATTATCGCGATTATAGTTAATTCAATGTGTAATTCCAATGTGCTTGTCGCGATGCGTTGACGCAAATCAAGACGAGCGCACATTTTCGTGTCACGTAGTTACATACAGGTAGAAGTACGAAACGGTAGAAGTACAAAAGAAGTACAGCGACCCATTAACCGGCATGCTGCCGTCGCTATCATCGTTGCTGTCGTCTAGGTCTTCCAAAGTGGTACAATTCGAAATGGCCAGACACGCTGAGAGCGATGTCCTCTTTCGCGCGGATCGTCGACTACCTGCAGGCGAACGTAAAGTCACCTGCCGCATACCTCTCTACCTCCCAGCGGCAGGCCAGAGGCAGTCACTGGTCCTTTTTCTCTCTCTCTCTCTCTCTCTCTCTCTCTCTCTCGTTCTTTCTTTCTCTCCATTACCACCATCGCGAAAAAAACATTCGCTTTCACGAAAGTCCAGGTCTTCGTAGGCCTCTCCTTCGCCTTACCCGATACACGAGGCGCGCGAGAAAAGATATGCCACACGCGAGGAACCTGCGGTGAAATCCGCGATTTCTGCCGGCGTTTCTTCCGCAAGGAACTTACACGCTGCAGAACGGGCACAGTAAGTCTGACATTCGTTTCGAGCCTGGTACGAGTGCAAAAAATCCAAAGACCGCGAGATTGGCAATCTCTCCATTAAGATATAAATACTCTCACGTCGTTTTTGACGTACCTTTCTTTTCATAAATGAAAATGAAGCATACCTCTTGGAGAACGGATAGTACCATTGCCGATTAGAATCACATGTACTTAGAAAAAAAGTAGATAAATCAGTCTCTATTTAGATCTTCACGTTTGTTGTAATTCTCTCCATCACCCGTTTTACGGCACGACAATAATGCGCCTTCTTAGGAACTTTTCGGTAAAAAGTTATCGAATGAAATTCTTAGCACACGACCTCGTTGCACCATTGCTCGCGTCGATTACCACCTGCATGTACGTACATTTCAAGTTCCTCGTTACGAGAACGTCGCCGATCTACAGTTCCATCGAATAGTTCCCTGGTCAAATCGCGATCACCATGGTCGTTGCCGTTAAACGACCGAATTTGATACGCTCGCGAGCACCGCCCGATCAAACCGATTTTCTATTATGCTGATTTCACACGCTCGTGCGTGAACGCATGTTGCCATGCGTTGCAATTTTGCGGTCGCGACACTAAGTACTCATTAACGTGTCCCTTATTTGTAGAGCAAATTTCTATCTCATTACATTGTGAATTTCACCCCTTTTTTCTTCTATTATCATGTAATAATATATTAAATTTCAAGATAATAGAAAAATGAGGAATTCAAAATAACATTCACACGTATGTACATCCCATTTTTCAGTAAGAAATAACTCATGAAAAAACAAACTTATAATTATGTACTTTCTGTGTGTATAAGATATATGGATATTATTATAGTGTTTAACGTTAATATTTTATTATTATTTGCATAAACAGAAAGTAGCGTAAATGATTTTCTAGCCGGCACGATGTTCAGTTGTTCACGCTTGGTGCATAGAAACTAAGGAAAAACGCCGTCCTAAGCTGTAATTTTATTGTCGGCGCGAGAAACCAAAACGTACGTATTTGCAACGGCGCTCGTTCCAGCAACCCAGATCTCCGCGCAATGGAAATATACCGTTAAAACGTGCCACAGGCTCACAGCCGTTACTCCTCGTTCGACGAATCGTTGACTGGCAGAAATCTCCTCGGTTCCTCTGATTCTGGTTCTCGAGATCGATCCACAGATTATTTGGCTAAATTTCTAGAAGAAAAATATTTGGAATTTCTACGCACGTATATGATATCCCCGACTATATTCAGAAATCATTAAATATTTTATTAGCGCGCATGTCGTCATAAAGAGAGATATTAAGAAGATGTATTTTAATAACAGTATTTAGCTTAATAATTAATTTTAAATATGTAATCCTAAAGGCTACCATACGTTAAAATAAAATGTTTAGATGAAGGATATCGAGTGTTTTATACGTCAATTACAATCAGCGTTTGGTTCCTTCTTTTAGATCTGGTTCTACGGCATGCTGCCTTCACACCCGCATATTTGTGGCGCTTGCACGATCCTACGAGGGAAAGTACTTTTAGCACAGCGAATTATCGGCGGTACGCTGACGGTGGGAAAGAGGATGGCATTCAATAACTCCCGGCGCGTCTGACAGATTCACTCGTTCTACTTCTCTGTGTTACCTGGGTTCTGCGGTTTCGCGAAGCAAGACATTACCGCATGTCCGACACGTCTGACGAGATTACCCACGGGGTATGTCGGTGAGAAGCGCGTTATTGACGTAACCGGAATAAATTTTGTTCTCCTAATGTTAATTCTCACGTGACTGTCACGTCGTCGCGGGGGCAATACGATATCATCAATTCATTTTAGTTGCACAAATGCAACTTTCGCTTCAACGCTCGGCTGCGCGAAATCAGCAACGAGGTACGCATATATTGTATACGTGTATACGCGTGCGTGCCAATATTTTTACAGAGTGCACTTTGCTCTCAACACTACCATAACGATTCGTTGCTGAGTCCGTACGTTATATTTACGGGAAAAATATACGGGAATCAAAGCCGGTTATCGTTTCCCGCGGAGCGATGGTCCGTGTGGTATGTTGGAGGCGTTTATATGGCGCGATTACCGCTCGCACGATATATCGCGCTCAAATACTTATTGACGTAACTGGAGTAGCCTTCTTTCCTTTCCTGTTAGCTCTCTCTTCGTGACCAAACAGCCACGGAAGCAGTTGTCCGCATCTCTATCTTATAACCGATTATTCGAAAAGCAAGGAAATCAAAAATTCAAATGCTAAATGGAATACGAACATAAATTGCAGTTTATTAGACATATTTAAAAAATTTTAATATACTGTATTACTAAAATTATAAGCAGAATACAGAAACCTAGCAGTAAACTATTTTCTAGGTACGATCTAGTATCAAGAATCTTGTAATTTTCTGAAAGGAGCTGGTAACTCCCGCTATTTACTCAGTTCATAGAAATCTTTAACGGAATGCAAATGAGGACTTCACCGAGATAAGAACTTATATTAAAGTAGAGAAGAGTAGATTTACATACGTTCTCATATGCGGCCCAAATACATGCGGGAGTCGAGATTTACTAGTTGCATCGAGCGAAGCGTCAGCGCTAGTAAAACGTCCAGGCTGAGAAAGATGATTCCATGACGAAGTAGGAAAATATAATATACGCGATGGAGAGAAGGCGTATCGAGAAGCTCGCCGCCGCCGGCACTTTTCTCCTGGCTAATCGTTATGGAAAGTCTGTGGATAATATGGGACGTTGTGCACTGCGGAATCTCATGTAGAATCGAAGCCGCGCGCCGTCCGTCGTCCGACGTTGCTGAAGCGAAGAAAATTACACGGGGAGTTGGGGATGAAGCACGAGAACTTAAATAACCGAATAAAAATATATATACTCGAAATGTCGTTGCTATCCGTATATAACAGAGAGAGGCGAGCGTAGAGATTTATTAAGTAAAGATGTGGTCTGCGTGACATCTGGTCGGTACAAGATATTGCAATTGGAAGAAGACGAATTTCCTCGACCATTAACGATGATCCTTGTTTAAGCTTCATCATCTTCTTGCTAAAAATCTTTCGTAGATAATATGGGACGCAGATAGAATCTCGTAGGATTGCTTCGACACGTCGACGACATTGCTGAGGAAAGGAGTGGTACACCCGGAGCGAGAGAGGATGGAAGAACGGTCGCTGCGCCAGCCAGTGTAAAGGAGATTGGCAAGCTAACGGGGAGAAAGAGCGATTGCTAGAGGAAGCGAGAACGAGAAAAGGGAATGTACACGAGCAAACGGGACAGACAAAAGTGGTGGGTGAGAAAGAGAACGACGGAGCGAGGTGCATGGAGCGAACGAGAGAAAAAGAGGGACGGTGTTCGTAATCAAAGAGGCAACCCGCAGCGCGGCTGCGGCGTGGAAGAAAGTCAGCCTACCGAGCGGCTCATCAGTCCGGCACAGTGCGGTGTCCCGAATGCACGTCGAACCATCGATTTTCCGCGTGTTCTTGCCACGTGATTCTGTTCCGAGTATCACGCAGAACCGCACGAACACGTTCGTTCCACCGGTACCAAGTGGAAGCCACCAGCCGACTCCGATTAACTTCGATGCATCGCTCGATCGGCAACTGCGATCGTGCAACGCAACGAGATAGCGGTCTCTCGCACTCTCGCGTCTATTGGACATCCGCATTTTTATAGAATCACGCGCATACACTAGAAATACTTGAGAAAATTTTACTGGAGAACGCACGTATATAAGCTATTAGAGAAACAAAAGTGTGAACAGAAGAATTAAAAAATCGTGGATTCGACCTGCACGAGTGTTACACGGACCGTAACAACGCAACGATCGAAGGGATTTAGCAATGCTCATGAATGGTATGTAACACATATGATAATCATCTGGAAAATTACAAAGAAATGGGAGAAGAGATCATCGCAATCTCAAGGATATTGCTTTCTGCGTTCATTCTCTTTATGTGGTTTATTAGTAACGCTAACTGCACTTTGAGAAGGAAATGCAAAACGTTGCGAAAACGAAGACGAATGAAATATAAAACGATTGCTAGGCAGAATCTGCTACCCAGAGAGACACTCTGAAAAGTTCCACGTCAGACATTCTTTAATGTCATGTTCTCAGTAATTCATGAGAGGTTTGACATTTATCATTCTGACAGATTTTAAAATCTTATATTCCATTAAATACCATATAACATTTTTATGTGTATCGCACCCGTCATTCGGTATAATCAAAAGAATGTTTAATCCATTTAGCAATATTCTATATGCATACATTATATGGCTTCAGTACGCATCGTCGAAACTACTATATTTCAACAATTTTAACTGGCATGTAATGTTCTTTGTGAAGAATAGAAAACTTCAAATTTTACAACATAAACATTTTTTATTAAAAAAAAATAGCGATTATTTTACACCAATTTTTCCACCAAATCGATAAATAAAAGAGTGATTCCAATTTTTCATTATTTGAGACGCTATTATCTCTCGCAAAACCAGTTTCACGTATATGAATATAATATAAAGTTAAATATAACGATGCTCTCATAATTTTTTGCTGGCGAAGTATCCCTTATTTATAAATAATTATTCTCAATTTCGTGAAAGTTTCATGCATATGCTACGCTTCAGGTAGGAAGCATACAAAAAAAAAAAAGAAATCATTATGCATGCGCTGAACGTGATTATCTGCCGATCGAAGTGCAAGGGAAATAGTGTTTCAACATCGAGAGAAGAAGCAATTACCATTTCTTATACAGATAATGAACATAAAAAAAAATATTAAAAACAAGATAATTTCACGTCAAATTATTAACTTTATCGTGCCAAAGATTTTTCTGACATAGCGCCAACGGCGTCGTCAAAATATTCATCAAGTTGATCGAAAATTAGTGTGAAATGTTTTTATAGACAGAGAAAATTGCTTGATCATCTAACGATTTTTTTCTCTCAGTTAAATTGTCGAATTTGGTAAACACGTAGGTATCTTCCCACGCACGTGGTACAGTAACACATAAATCGACCTTATTGTATTTTTCTTCGTGCGGTGGTTGCGAGTCACCGCGTCGCGTCGTTGCGATTGAATACCGTTTTTCCAGAACAGCTGGAGCTTTGGCAACGAGATTTAAATAATGAATGGAACACGTTGTCAAAATCCACGAAGCGTGTCGGCGAGCGCCAGTTGTTGCATAACGCGGCGCAATGCGGCGCGGCGGCGGCGGCGGCGTCGAGCTTATGGCTGGGAAAATGCGGAATTCCAAAGACTCGCGATCGTACCTATTTAGCTGAGCGCAGGTATTTCCGCGCGTAACAGTTGCAGCACAACATTAATGGCCATCCAATGAATTTCAGTGGCTTCATAGATATACGATTTGTATCCATTAGAACATTCGTGAAGACTTCGTGCTTTCCTCGCGCCTAATTACTTCAATTATTCGTTCAGTGTTAGTACGATGCAGCCGCGCGTCGACATTGCACGCGAGCGGTTCAAATTTGTACAACATTAATCTCGTCTATCACAGCTGGTTTTACGTGCATTCGATATCCATCATATGAGGCTCGGGTGGCCATAACGGTTACAGTTACATGCAAACCCTTTCCCACGCGAACGAATGGAATGTATTAATTAAAAGAAGAAAGTGCGACTCATTTCGCCTTTATCTTCTTAAATTCTCCGAAATTATCGATGTATATCTCAAAAGGAATTATATTATGGAACACGCTGTCAAGTATAGACTCAAGCAAAGGATTAAATTGACGTAACACAGCGAAGCCTGATTCGTCGTCGAATATATGTTCGGGAATCGCAGTTCAGCTTTGCAATATTTTCACGAGATTTCGGTGCCCACGCTCGCTCGAGAACCAACACAGCATATCGAGAATGTGATGATCGGCCTGCGGCTACGAATTCCGTTACACGCACTTGTACGGTTCCGTGGATCTTCCTATATACTCTGCCCACGATGAGATTTTTATGCTCCATCTATCTTGCGATTTTCGACACCGATTTAACGATCGTCATCTCACTGACGTGAAGTAAAAATGTTGAGCAAATACGCATCTTATTTGACACATATAATATCATGAGAAATTAACTACAGATCATGATATAATAATCGATGAAAGATGTGAAATATACGTATGCACGCAGTGGTTCTCTCCTACATGTGTTACAGGTGCAAGATCAAAGAACGAATATTTCATATAAAAAAAACAACTCACGTTTCCGACAAGAAAATTAATTCTAGAGTTGCACGCGACATAGAAAATCATTACCGATGCACTCGATTAGTTTGTTCACTCCAGTAGAAAATTCTTCACTCGTTAATCAATTCATGAGAATCTTGAATTTAATACAGTTATTAATTATAAATACAGTTATTTCATATACAGTACACTTTGCCAGTAATGGATAATTAGTTGTTCAATATCCGCACAATACATTGTTAAATATCACTGGATTATATCGCGATGTTGATTGTATTATTAACAGTAGAACGCTATCAACGTGATAATTAAATAGTGTGAATATTGAAGAAAAATAATTATTTCTTACTGATAAAATGTACTGCATATGGAATAACAGTGTTTATAATAAGATCCTCCAAGATCCTCATTAATGAGAGACAGGATACGTAAAGAGGAGAGAATTGGAATACATTTGACAATCGTCATCGAAACCTTCACGATCAGCTGATTGCTCGACAGTGACCCCAGGTCAATCTACTTTCTACTTCTCACATTCTGCCGAGATCAGAGGTGATATTGCGGCGACGGGGGGCTATGCACGATGCCTTCGAGTGGAAGCGGACATACTTTCACAGCGACGGACGGTATACATATCGTTAAATTATCGGGATGCTGATGGGTGAAAACGGATGGAGGCGGTGCTCGTTGTTCACCTGCCCGCGAGAGAAAAATAAGAGGGAAGATTTATTAGTCGGAATACTTGGAGAGTCTCCATGGCTTGGAAGAATGTTTATGACAACCGGAGAGCCACATCGCGAAAAATTTGCGACGTGGAAAATTTATCTTTGTAATTTACCGACGCTTGAGATATCTAACATTATCTACGTTGAAAGCAAGCGATAAAAAAATTCGATCGAAAGCCTTTCGAGATTTCCAAGAATTCCCGCCTTTGATATTGGAAGTAATATAAAACTTTACGACTCTGATCTGCATGAAACTTTACAAGAAATAAAGACAGACTCGAATGGCCATTATTAATCGCATAATATCGACACAAATATAATTTTCAGAACACTTACGTCGAGGAACGGTGAAATAAAATTCCACTTGAGCGGAGGTCAATCGTGACGAATGAAATTTCAAATATAACAGAATACAAGTT
The DNA here is from genome assembly GCF_001594075.2 of Trachymyrmex cornetzi. Lineage (NCBI taxonomy): Eukaryota > Metazoa > Arthropoda > Insecta > Hymenoptera > Formicidae > Trachymyrmex > Trachymyrmex cornetzi. The sequence goes on from NW_017300299.1 coordinate 314,118, forward strand.
ACAGTTAGCGCTTCGTCATAGTATACAAATGTCTCGCGTCGGAATGTAATTTATATCGACACGTGCCTTGTTTGTTTATAATTTGTCCCGCTGCTATCTATATGTAATAGCGTAATCAGTAAAACGAGCAGGTACGAAGAAAACATGAGACTTCCGTATTAAGTTGGTCACGCGACTAAGCCGGTATATACAGTCGCTTAATGATTGTCCGCGATCCTCGGTACTATGTGACACGATTCGTCTGCCGGTATCTATTTGCTGATTGATTCCGCTAGTAAATGGATACGATTAGAAAATAACCATCTGGCGACGAGACGAGAAACATTACAAATTTTCTCGGGCAAGTGTTTAAATTTCCGGCTTTGTCATAATCTATAAATAATGTAGTTGACTGTATTGATCGTTTTGTTGATTTCTCTATTCCACGCGATGGATCATAAATAATTCTTTACGAGTTAAAATCAAACAGGTTTCACCTCGATAAGAACCTGTCTCTCAATTACGCCATGTCACAGAATTGTGCGACAATGATTTGATTTATTTTCAGGGAGTGGTCAGCATTCCATTGGAGCGTAAAGATCAGCGAACTTGCCATGAATTAAGATCAATTCAAAAAATGGATGTCGCCAAGGGCACAACAGAAGATTTCGTGACGGTGGTCAGCGTCGGCAGTCAGCCGATGTCGGAAAACTTTGTGACCGTTCTATCGATCGGCAATAGGAAGAAAGACGATGAGGAATCGCCGGCGACGGGCAAAAGTTTGCCGAACGGTATGGACGGGCACCTCGAAGAAGAAGTCGAGGTTTTTAGATTACCCGGAGAACGTTTGGGTTTTGGACTCAAATTCGAAGGCGGTAACAAGACTGCTGAGAGAGTTAGAAGACTGTTTGTACAGAGCTGCGCGGAGCAAAGTCCAGCCAGCAGAGCGAAATGTTCGTGGGGCACCTTAGGCGAAGGAGACGAGGTAATAAAGATAATCCGAAACGCTAAGCATTTTGTGCGGACTACAAATTGATTTTTTTAATTTATTTTCTCGAGAGAGAGAAGAATTCTTAGATGCGCACGAGCGATACTACGATTCTTACAATAGATGTATACAAACGATATTTTCTTAATCTTGTTTTCCGCGCGTTAACACGGGTCTGCTTTCGCTGACGTGATATTTTGTGCTGTAATGCATGTGATAAATTCAAGAAAGTAACATTCATGAACATGATTTCATTCAATCTTAACGGCACGTGAAATCTTTCACGCATCATACATGTCGCTTTCAATTACGGAATCGACAAGTTTCTTCTGTAATTGATAAAGATCACAATGGAACGGTAGATTCCTACTGGTATTCCAATGTCGGTATAATGACTGACGTATAATTATTTGCACGCATCGAACCGCGACGTTTGCATTTGTGGCGTAATGTCAGCAACCTGAGTGAATGAGGGAAAGAGAGAAAGAAAAAAGTGGCAAAAATTTTTCTCGCATAAATTTACGACAACGTGTATTCAATATCTTAATTTATGCCATAAAAATGATTATGTTAAACCATTTAAAAATATAGCTAGATACGGATCTAAAAATAATTTGTTGAGTTCAAAATAATAATTACATAAGAAACTCAAGCGTGATGAGTAAAAATTTTAATATTTTAGCAACCATAGCTTGAGCGTTCTACACAAATTTTGATAATCCAATAAAATTGTTTTCAAATCATTATATTTAGATAAATTTTTAGATACTTAAGCAAAACCGTTCTTCCCGTATATTAAAGAAAAGTCGATTTTAAATTTATCAGAGTGTTTGTCAATAAAATGAAAATGGTAAGTTATGAGACAGCGATATTGATGTGCATATATAGCATATTTTTCTTTCACGGAACAGCTGCAAGATAAGACGGTGCACAAACGCACTCTCTTTAGCTCCCACGGTGCACTTCACCGTCTATGATTTTCAAGACCTACTTCCTCCCTAATGATCCTCAAGAGAAGTTTCCTCTCACCTCCATTACTTGTTTACATTGGAAATTATCGCGAGCAATAAGCTCTTCTCCGCGTTTCTTCCTTGTACTTGACAATCACGTTACATCTCTCGCAGGTACTGTCGATCGATGGTATACCGGTGACACACATGACCCGATTGGATTGCGTGAGAAGACTGAAGGAGTCGCAACTGGTCATCAGGTTGATGGTGAGATGTCGTGGCGCTCTTAGACCGGAAGTGGTGAGCGCTGAGAGAAAAATCGAAAGAAGCAAAGTGCCTCCAGAATTACCCGCAGCACCACCGCCTGTACCACCGAGAAAACTGAGACAGCCTCGAGGACCTGCGGACGGCGAGGCAAATCCTAGTCCCATCAAGAAATTGTTGGACAATTCGAAATCTCAGAATGGATTGCAGAATGGATCGCAAAGTGGCGTGCAGAATGGCTCGTCAATTTCACAAATCGGATTACAATGCGTAACCAAAATAAACTCGTACGAGAGTTACGAGTCTTCGCCGAGAAACATTAACGGATCGAATCAGGAGAACCTGAAAGAATCGCCGAAAGACCGTTCGCCGGAATCCGTGAAAGCGAAGCAGGTAATCACGATAAAGAAACAAAATAGATTAAAAATATTTTTAATAAATTTTTTAAATTCACTGAATTAAAAATAAATGCTATAAAAATGTGAAAAAAAAAGTCTCTTATATTTGTAGGAACCACCGGAAGCAATGGTTTATCTGGATGCGCGATCACAATGTGGCTCCACGCATGGCAGCACATCCGATGATACCGGCAGTTCCATGTCCACCGTAGTGGACAGATTCTCGACGTCCGATCGCGTGTCGACCATATCCACGACGTCGACAGCGTCAACCGCAGGTTCCGAACAGCCAAGCGAATTCTCGGGCGTCGATCGAGACTTCGACCGATCATCCGATCGAGATGTGCTACTGTCGCGAGCGATCTGTCCACTCGAGCATCTCGAGCGGGATTTCTCGAATCCGCCAGATTACCTGCTCCGCCGTCTTGCCAATTCTGAAGCGGTGACGCACGTGGAATCGCGCGGTGAAGTCGAACGAATTACAGCGGTCGTCGCACCAAACACGGTGTTGATCGAGGAAACGATCACTCTTCAGCCGCCACTCAGCTTTCAGGATGCCCCGCTGAGTTACGGACATGAGGCCAGGCCGGATCTCTTCTACACGGCCGACCTGGCTGCCGACTCGACGACGCATTTCAGGCCAATTAAGGACGACGTGGAGCTCGTGGAGCGCGTCAACGGCAACCACGAGGAATTCCAAGAAGCGATCTCTGTTTCCGGCACGGGGAGAAGCAACGGCGACAGGTCGTCGCCACCGCCGTTGCCGGCTAGAAATCACGTTAATAGGATCTGCGTGAACCAAATGCAAACGAGCGAATCAGGAAACGAGGCGCGGCCGCGAATCTCCGCAACGGTACCTGTTTCTTCTGAAAGAGAACTTTCGGAAGCTCCTCTATTACCACCGAAACCATTACCGAGAAAAGATGTTAAAGCTAGACGGAAGAGACCACCTCCGCCACCTCCACCTCCAATTATAACACCGCGAAGAGAAATTAAACCTTCATCGTCAATCGAGTCTAATCGCATAACAGGGAAAGAGAACAATAATCTTTCGCAAGTTAAGAACACAGAACACATTCGACCAGGAGTATGCAATTCGTCACCAAATCAAAATAATATCCTTGACGAAAAGAGTCAAAAAATCGAAAGTTCAGATGAAAGTCTCGATAAAGAATCTGACATGGAGAACATTTGCCTTAATAACGAGAAGGATAAAGCTGCAAGTTTGGAAGAAAAGGCACAAACAAATAAAGTCTTTGAGATTATCGAAATTAGAATGGCTAAAGGTTTGATTGAAAAACAGTCTGATCAGAAGGAGGAAAATAAATCGAATAACACAACAGAAACTGTGAATTGCGAGCAAAATAAAGTAAAAAACGAAGTAATTAATAAAAATCAACAAGATCAATTGCAGCCTACGAATAATTCGAATAAAGTTTCACCAGAGCATGAAAATTCGATCTTGGAATCAACTGATAAGCTCATTGACGAGTCAAACGATGAAAAAGAAAACTGTATAAACTCGAAAAATTGTCATCAAGAGGAAACTAGAACAAATAATCGGGATAATTTTAAGGAAGTGTTTCCAACAAACGAAGAAGATATTTTATCGGTCGATAATTCTACGGTGCGAGAAAACGAAGATAACGAAACTTATCGATCGCTCGACGTGGTCAACGACGATATAAAGAATCCGGAAATAAATCAAATACTAGAGAACGAAGAAATTACGGAAGAAGAAGACACCACTGACGAAAGCGACGACGGCGATTATTACTGGCAAAGTAATCTCGCTACGATTGGCGAAGAGGAGGAAACTTCCTTAGAATATATGAATGCGTAAGTTTGCAATTGTATATTCCAGTAGTAACATAAATATTATTATTCAAAGATGTAGGGAATTTAAGATGTTTGTTTTTGGAGAAACGTGATTTATGTATATTTACTTTCACCACACTGCATCTCAATTATTATGTCAAAATTTAATATTGTTAATTTATTGCGTAAATAAACAGTAATATTATAGTATACATATTACATAAAATTAATTGCAATTATTCCGTGTTTATTTCGAATAAAATGGTTGCAGTTAGCTGTGAAATAAACTGCTGAGAAGAGTGTCAAAGAGTAAATTATTATAGAACTCACTGATGCAGCACCATGCAACGAATGAACTTTAAAAAGAAATTAATTCACTTTCTTTATGGATATGGGTTGCCTGCCGTGTGCGGCACATGGAGAAAAGGTTAATTGACCGTTCTAAGAATAGAAAAGAAGGTTGTCGATTACTGAGAATCGAACAGTCGTTTGACTCGGCCGTCCCACGAGGTGAACGCCTCCATGCAAATGCTCGACATTTGCTTATTGCTTTGAAAAGCGATCTCTCCTTCTTTGCATGACGCTGCAATCACTTCTCGAACCATTCGAACAGCGATTGCTGTTTATTAAATCTTTTAATAGGTTTTCCTAGCGTTGAAACGCGCGCGCGTGTAATAGGATACATAATTATTTTTTTAAATAGCTATATATAAAATAATTTTGCTTTTACTCATCACAATCGCGACAAGATGAAAAAAAATAGCTATTCTCTTTTAAGCAGTTAGAAAAAAAAATCTCTGACCTGTTGCAGCAACGCAGACATGAATGATTCCAGTGAGCTGACGGTGGAGCCGGAAGAATCGCCTTCTGCAATCAAGAAAGATATGTTCGTTAAAAACGGTAAGTCAATTTATACGCTAATTAAACTTTAATTAAACCTCAAAATACGATTTGAGTCAATAAAGCCGCAATTTATCTAATTAACGGAAGAATGCGAGGCCAGCACAGAACGATTAGAGATGCATTCGCTAATAGCAAAAGGCAACAAATCAGATGGTTGAGCCTATTAAAGCTAACTGCGTAAAAAAAGTTAGCACGTCATCAATCGGCGCAACCTTGAGTTGCTAATTGATTAATTGACTTTGCTTTTGATGGCGCCATCAATGTTTGCATTGTTCCGGGACCAACGGGAAACGGATTGCGATTATTCAATTCGCCAAATGCAGGTATTATTGGAAAAAAAAATTACGAAAAACTCTCGAGTGCCGGAGGACACCCGGTACACAACACGCCCACGCTACCGTGGCACGTCACCGTCGAGTTTTATAAAGGTTACGCATTAATCACCTTGCGTTACGCGCCCATACGGCTCTCAGGTTTCGCGCGGGCGCGAATGCATTCAAAACGGAGGCAGGTCGCGAATCGAGACAAAGGCGTGTAGAGCGGCGCGCCTTCCTCGCAGGGAGAAATTCTTATTCACCAACGTGCATTCTGTGATATTTTCGCACGAATGACTAGATGTTCGCGTTTCCTCTTCACGATATTATGCACGAGATCTTAATCAAGACATCTTTCTGATATTCTCTCCTTTTCTGCTTGTTGGTTCGAGCCCCTTATAATTTATTTCTACTTAAACACCACATCAGGAAAGCTCTCCATTTGAATGCACTTGACTTCAATGAGATACCTGTTTGCGTAATACATGCTCTTCGAGAAAACTATTTAAAGAGAAATATGTTATCACACATGCTCGTCATCTTTCGCCGCAAGTTGAAAAATGTCTATCTCGCCAAGGTAGATCAATGTTCGATCGAGAAAACGGTAATTTCGCCATAGAAATACCGGAAATCAAATGCCAGTCGAGCGATGGTAATAATTCGCACGTGATATACACTCGATATGAGATATCAAAAACATTCCACTAATCGCGATATAGTATTTCTAGCTTATTTCACACATGTCCTTTTTTTTTCAAGTTAATGAATACGCAGCTTCATCGAGAAAAATTCCAAAGGAAAAAAAGGCAGTTTATATAATAGAAGCAATTACAAAGTTGGATAATAATAAGGAATAGTAAGCGGTGGTATAACAATTAATTTGCACAATACTTTTTTCAAAGATGCACCGATCACGCACGTTGTACGTACGCTATACGTACGTTAGAAGCGATGTATAATTTTCTAATGACGATTCCTTGCTTCCCGCGTGATTTCGACATTGTCTTTACTGCATCTACTTCCTTTTCATTCATTTTTTTTTCTTCTTGCAACGCGAACAGCGCGATTCATGAAGCGAATCGTACGATAAGGAGTGTATCGGTGGATCCTTCACCCGAGACTTTACCGTAGCCGGACGCTTTGTGCAAAGCGGGAAATAAGGAAATTCCGTCGACGCGGTCTCTAATCGGCACGGTCGGCGTTCCTGCGCTCGAACGTGGATTCCCGGCCGCCGGCCAGGTGGGTGTGAGAACAAAACCGTTAAGAATAATTCGAGAATCGCCTGGCAGTGAGCGGCGGCGATGCTCGCGCGGATTGCTAACGAACAGCCGAAGCTGCCGTCCGCGAAGTCCGCGTATTAAACGCGAAACTTTACGGTCAGGCGCCTTCGGGTTGCCGGGTGCCGACAACGTATTAACCGACCATTTTTCCGACAAATCGACGGGGACGTATATGTTCCTCTCAACCCCGTTAAATATTAAGTCGTAAAAAGTCTCACGGTATCCATTACACCCACGGTATCCGTTTCGCCGCGCGCGAATCCAGGTAGGTACGTGAAAATACATTACGTCATTTTACACATCGACTCGAGAGTCTTTTCTCTCACGCCATTATACGTACACTGGAAGACTTTGGAGGCAATAACATTCTAAGTTGCTTGTTAGGAAACAAGTTGCTAAAGCTATAATTCTTTTCAAGTTGAATGAGATTAGCGTGCAGCTTTGGCAAATTCGAATTTCTTGAAATCTCTTCAAAAACACTCGCTGACTGCAACGCTAATAATTTGATAGCAGCTTTTTATTCAAAACGTAGCGTTGCACGATGTGTAATCGCATCCGGGATAGAATAAGCAAACGAGAATGCGTCTATTGTATTAGCGCTAGCTCGACGATTCCCAACTCTCTTCCGTTAATTATCATGTATCCTATATTGTTACTCGACATTTACGATCGATCCGGCGCCGCGAGCAGCGCACATACGAGTACATACGCCTGTTGTAAGTGGTGGATGGCGGCCGATCGGGGTCCAGCAAAGCTTACTAGTCACAACAATATGGCGATCCCGCCGCGGTCTTCACTCTTCAGCCTCCGAAGCTCTTCCAGTGGCTGACCGCGCTCAAGGTCCCATTCCCCCTTAATCGCCTTCCTTTTCGAGATCTTTCACTTGGTTCACTTCCAATCGAAGAGACGGCGATCTCTGACGCATACTTGCGTACTGACGTGCGCCTGTACGTGCGCGATCGCAGAAGACGGCATTCCAGCGTACCAGCACAAGACCCGTATGCGTAGTGCGTACAGTGTATACTGACCCAAAGGTAACTAATGTCACGCAACCAACACCTGTACTATACCAATCCAAGTAGATTGGCATCGATAGCTCTTTCTCTAAGGTAGCACTTTCGGTCTTTTCAAAGGCAACATTTTCCCTTGATCTGTCTGACGTGGGCAGTTTACTTTATATTACTGCCCCAACAATTTTTTCTTAATATTCCTTTGAGAGACTATCGAAGTGTCTGTCCGTTTGAATTTACTCAGACATTAGTAAGTCGACGATTAAAAAAATACAATGACACGAATGTTTAAGATAGATAAATTTTATGATTTTATGTCTCTTTGAGAGAGTATTGAAAGATAAAAAATATATAAACCCTTAACATGTCACCGCACATTCCAGATTTTCATTGCAATCTGATATGGAATGGTTTGGAAGATTCGTTTGTCTACACTGCAATTATGGGGGTTAAAAATATGCAAACGAAAAGCACATTCCATAATTTCATTCGAACTGTGCATTAACGACTGGCTTCTTAAGGAGATCGACCTTTCCCAGGCAATCCGACGCCCGTTTCAATTTGCGATTGCAAAGGGCGATGATTAGTCTTGAGTCTTGACTGGTCTTGACCTCCTGAGGAAAGCTTTCGACATCAAATCAATTAGTAGATATTGATACCGAATACTTTCTATTAAATGTTAATGCGCACAAATTGCAGACAACATTTTATCAAGCTAATCTCGAGGCTTATAGAAAATTATTCGCTATTCAGAACTCAGTGGAACATTCGCAGAGATATGCATATTTAAAAAAATACGATCGGATTATACGATCGAACACCGAATAACGGATTATTAACATCTGAATAAGATATTTAGAAGATCTTTGAACGTCTCAGGCACTGCAAAGTTTCGTTTTGCATCATGCTAAAATTTATATTCTTGTTATATACATTTCTATTATAAATGAAATTTAATTCTCAACGTTTTCTAAAAAATTGATAAACGATATTCTTGAAACGTTTCATTTTGACTTAAATCTGCATCATACAGGAAAACCAGGTCACGTTTTGTCACGTTCGTGCCGAAAGAATCGCATTCGATCTGACTCGCAAAGTACGCTTAATGCATCCGATCGAGCGAGCTGCATTCCATCGCGCCAACTCGAACGGTGCATGCAGTAAAACCGCCTAAAGATGACTCGCCCCGTTTCAAGATCGACCGGTATCAACGAATTTAACAAAGTACGGCCTTTGAACAAGAGATTACGATGGAAATGGAAACCAGTTATGAATTATATGTTACGCGCGTTTATTAGAAACAAATAGACATCGCATCCTAGATCAGATCCCCACGCTTATGAATCATCGCACATGAACGTTTGAGAAAATCGATACAGAAGAGACAGTTATTGTTATTCGTATAGCGAGATCGATCGAGAGGAGGACAGGCACTTCGTTCGTGGAGTCAGGTCAGCCGTGCTTGAAAGGATCTACTATATGTCCACGTAGACATATCGGATTCAAGATCCAAGATCCAAGAGACGACATTCCGTTGCGCGGCAACCCGGAAGCGTTACGCGTGCACCAACGTCAATATAATTAGTTACGATGCGTCATACTTAAGATGCAGATCAATCTGCGAAGCTGACGAACGAGCGGATTACTTCCAAGCCGAGAGAACTTTAATCGTCCGCTCCGATAATGTATAAATAAACGTGAAATTACATCTTCTTTTCGTGATATATCTCGTATTAATGATCGTTTGTATAACATCCAGTTTACACGCCGCTTTATGTATAAGTAGCATGAACCGTGAAACGTTTGCATAGTATTTATGCTCCACAGCTATGGAATTGCAGTTATCGCGACAACGATTTACCGTGAAATTATCGGACAAAGTTACCTCGCGAACGATGAAGAAATTAACTTTTCGAGTTTTCTATTTTTCTTATTTTTTTTTTTTTTTGCTTTTTCCATTTTACTACCTTATTTTACACGTCCATCTTAACGAAATGTACACTTTGAAAATATGCCGTCGCAGTTATTTGAAAATGCAGCCGCGACTTGGCTTGTCGCTGACCCAACGGTAACATACGTTTGCGAGTCAAGTCAAGGTGTTAAAACACAAATCCAGGAAACGAGCGCAGAGCCCATCAAGGTCCGACGTCGGCACTTTAAAGCGCGGCGCGGCTTTGCTGGGCAATCAGCATGAATTTTTATCCTGTTGTAACCTGCGTCACTGAACAAATGCCACAACGTTATAGAAGCAGGTTTTCTTTCATTCCTTTAAAATAAAACGATAAATATCACGGTCACCCGATCTTACCACAATCAGGAACGCAGACATTCGTAAAAAAAATTTCGTAATGAACAACCACATATCATTGATTAATTGGAAATCTAACACGTTCGAATAATTATCAGATAACTAAATCCTACTAGACCGTGATGTGTGTTACCGAAATAGATACGTTCCCGCCTGCCATTGAACTGTACCGATCGTGTCGACGGACAACTTTAAACCGTTATACGAGAATGAGTAGACCTTGACGAGCGTAAATCCAATATTATTATCGTCACGTTCGTCATTGTTCAGAATGTTGGTCCATCTCGCACGGCATGCAAATATTTTCTGAGTAGCGGTAAGTTCTTCGTGTCATGTGTTTACAAATAATGGGAAAATGCAGTGTCTAACGTTAAATGTCTATTGAATGGATTGAAAGCCTTTCGACATCAACTACGATACTTACGTTCGTTTTATGGAAATCTTGATTTTGCAAAGAGAGCAAGACTTCCGCTTTTCGCTTCGCAAAACGCTTAATGAATTCTATCTGATATTACATTATGTTGCATCATGTTCAATGTATTAAAAATAAAAACCAATACATTGTATGTAATATGATGGTGATATTACAATACGGTCAACAAATTTTTTATACTTGTGCGCATTAAATGATACACGCTGTTTTTCATAAAATTTTCAATTCTATTAACTTATAAATCTGACGAGTTAAACTTCCGCATCGGACACATCACTTCGTTCATATCGCATGCAATGGTTCGTATCGCTCGAATGATCAACAAGAAATATAACCGAGCATGTAGCGACGAGCTTTCATAAAATACGCTCTTTAGCTATAGCTACTCTTTCAAGTTTTACGACAAACCGAAACATACGTTCTTCGACTGAAAGAAATTCGAGCCTACAAAGATCAGCTAACTCCTTTTTAGCCACTCAATTTCCATGCCTTATGGCGAAATGATCGGCAGTGATGCTCAAACGAGCAAAAGATCTTTTATGATCTATACTAAACCGCCCACATTTTGTACGAGGTGTCACGGTAAAAAAAATGACTCCTACTTTCCTTTTTCGTAAGCTCGATCCGTAATCTGCAGAGTAACGTTAAAGATTCAGAACACGAGTTTACAAGATATGACAAAATAAAATAATTTTTTTCTAAACCGGAAAGGCAACGCGGAAGTGCCATACTCAGCTGGATAACAAAAGAGTCTCAAAGTAAAAACATAATCTATCTTTTAGCAATTTGACTCGTATTGTGCGCACGGGACTCCCCATGGTTCGCAAAACGATTTATCAACGTTTGGTCTTCAGCTTCAAAATATAATCACAACAGAGAAAAGACTTTTGTTCGATAGAAATCATTCGTGGCGGGCATATTCCTAAATCGTTTCGATACGTATCTTAACCGTGTCAGGAATTCGATAAATAGATTGCTATGTCGTCATGCGATGTATGTAATATATCTACACATGACAAAGATTATATTTTTCTCTACGAAATTATTAAATTATATATTCTAAAGTAAGATTATGCTTCGCAAGAATAGAATTATAAGTTAATAAATTTATAATCATAACACTAATATTTTTGTAATATTATGTTACGTTTATATTCCGATATTATTTCGTGTAGTATCATTCAAAACACGTAAATAAATATTATAGGATCATTAATGAATGGCGAGGCTGATCCAAGAAGTACGAGATATTTTCAACGAATCAATGAATCACATGTCGGCGTATAATGGGCTAATGCAAAAGTGTCGCGTCGAGCGACTTGTCTCAAGACGAAATTTCGGAGAAAGCGACAGCGACTGAAACAACGTATCGCGCAGGCAGTTATAGTGTTCCAGTATCAGCTGTTGTATTAATTAATGACGAAATTCCGAGTTTTTCACAATCTTGGCGAATTTATGGGATCAATTTACACGTGTGGGCGCATTTATGGTGTGCTATCGAGTTATCTCGAAGGTAACCTATCGGGAGTAAGGGCACCTCTCCTCGAGACCGGTAAGGAAGCGTCGTCTCGCTCGGTGGAAAGGGATGGCCGGCGCGCGTCTCGAGTGACTCGAGTCTCGAGTCTCGAGCAAAGGCAGAAGGCGTTCGCCAGTCTCTCGTCGACTCTCAAGTCAAAACGTTCCGACAATTTTCCCGCGTGTGCTCCGCCTCGCGTAGTTAGGTGTAGTTATCATAATTCGCCTATGTTCGAATTACGCATTTTTCGCAAATTCTGGTATTGTTTAAGTGTCCTTTTTCTTCCATTCGGCATATTTCCTCTTACGATTCTTTCACTCATCTCAAATTTTAAAATTCAAAATTTTGCATAATTTTTCAATGGACTTTCAGGCTGACGTCAAAATATATACTATGTATAACACATTTTAGAACGAATTGGAGCATAAGCGAATTTGTCATTTGAAAAGCGTAACGGAAACTTTCGTGCTGCTCGGTCCTCATTTATGTATGAATCGAAAATATATTCTTCGTGCTCAGTGTAGCGTGCATCCATTTTTTTTATGGTTCACCTAAAAGTAATCGTTTACGGTGTTCCGTTTTCAAGCGCGAACATGTGCTCCCGTAACGGAGTGTGAAACATATAATCAATCTGCATAGTTAGAAGATTATAGCAATATAATAAGCCATAGAGAAACTCGACCACGCAGCGAAAGGAAAATATTTGTTTCTCGGAACGGTAAGATATTTATGAAAATTTGTCAATTCAATTTAATTTAATTTTAAACTCGCTATTAACACTGTTGCAAACTGCCAACTAAGTTTTCTTCTCTGACTATTTTGCAAACAATACTTGATCGGTTACGCGAAATCGATGCGGAAAAGTTTGGCTAAGCGTATCTCCTGTCGTGGTGTACACAAGAAAATCGGTCTAATGCCGAAGGAAGGCCGATTTTACGGTGCTAATCGAACCAGGTTGATTCGCGAAGCGTCTCGACTTCAAACGTTCATTAGACCGTAGAGCGATGAGGTAACAATTGGTGAATCGATAAAAAACGAGGCACGATCTCAGTTAATGTCAGCGGTAAATTAGACTGTCTTAAATGGGCTAAACATGTCGTTTCCATGCAGATTTCAAAACCGAATTTTAAATTGCAATTCGCTGCAACCAGGTGCAAGCAGTAGTTTCTTACGAATTTCGTGATCAAGTCGCAATCAACTCTTGGTTTAATCGCGTGTAATAACGTAATCGCCGTTCATTCAAATAAAAACCTGTGACAGAAGAGAGCACATCTAACATGCGCGAAATAAACGTATTAAATTAAAATTAGTTTACGAAATTCCAATTGTACATAGTCTTATGAAATCTATAATATTTTCGTGTCGGGTAATAACAACGTCTACGTATTTGATGGCACAATATCGATTGCAGTAACAATAAATTTTAAGTGTTCAATAAATTGAAACAAATTTAACAGAATATGAAATATTAGATATCCTGGTATTGCATCGTAATTTCCCATCGTAGATAAAAAAAGATTCCCTCCCGGATCGAGCATATTTCTCGGTTTAAAGAATCTAAAAAAACCTTGGAGGGTGAAGAAAATGTCTTTCTCTTTATAATTATCTCTATAATCGTTTAAACGTTTAAATGCTATTACGATTGATGGAAACAAACGCGCGTTAGCTCTCATTGAAATCTCATAGCATCGCATTGGAATATTTTCACACTGTTGTATCCAACTTAAGATGAAATAGAATGAAATTTTTATCCGATGTCGACCTCGAAGACTCACTTTCACTGGTCGCCACCCACAGAAAAATGCACAGCTGTTACGCATACGCGCTGTGATATTTTCTGAACTTCAAGGGTAAAGCACGCTAAGGGATCCATAAGAGGCAGCTGCTGGCGTCGCGGATGGACTACACCTGCCTGAAAGTATTTGTCGATGTGCCCAGTTTTTCTTTCAGAGATCACGTTTAGGCTTATTATTGTAAGTTCAAATAAGACCCCACAAAATATACCGTCGTATAAAATCATTCTGAAAATGGGACATTCTGCTGGACTTTACTAATCCTATTTAAAGACTTTCTTTATGTGGACGATATAATATCTGTCCGAAATGAGAGAAAAACGATATGTTCATTAAGGTACATAGAGAATAATTTTATATATCTCGATATTTTTCATAATTATCATCAATTATATAATATAGATAATTTTTTTATTTAAAATAAATATTTCTTTCTTACAATATCGCGTCCGGATTTTTCGAGCGACAGCCGGCAAGTGCGCGCATACGTCACTCACGGCGGAAAAGAGATAAAAGACTAAAGAGACGACGGGTCTCGCTCATCAGAAAGCACAATTAGCTCATTCATCGTCCGCGTCTCTAGTGTCAGCGTACGCGAGCGTACGTATTAAACGTGTGCACGACCGACAATCGTGCACGAGTACGAGCCAGGGTTGGTTTATCGGTGCAGGCGCCAAGTAGTCAGTCACTGTGACTCGCAAGATACATTCTGTTAGCCATGCCGCGGCGTTCAAGAGAGTTTATTATTACACTAACAGCGCGCCTTATACATCGCGTGCATCGAGATACACGTGTAGGTATTCGCGACGGCGGAAGATCGCCGCATAGAAGAGACCGCGGCTCTTCTTATAAGATACATCGTTTGCGGTTTCTGTACTTAGCTAAAATAAACACATGTGCCAAGACAAAATAAAAGAAGACAGTGAAGTAATTTGGAAAATGTACTTCGTACGTTGACACCACAACGTTCCTCTTTCGAAATGTCATGCTGCTAAAAATAGGATATCTCGAGCAGGCAATAAAACGTCGTTTCTATCTCGACAATTTCGTCGCGGTTATTTTTATTTGAGATCACTTTTAGGGTCTAAAAAGGACGAGTAGCCCGCGGCATTGCGGCATCCAAAACCGGCCTGGACGCGATCACCGAAAGCAAACTTCATTGCTCCGTGCAGGCGTAGGTATGCGAAAGGCTTGATCACAGCCGCGGGGCTAAATTCCCGAATGCAACACGTAATTCACTAGGTCGAGGTCGTTACTTAATCGAAATCGATGCACCTTTCAATTCGTTATAACGCCTCTATATAATAAAGTGAGACACGATATAAATTGGAATGCGATTCAGAAATAATTTATCGCTCTGTGTGTGATATCCCCCAAAACAAATACGAAAATATTAGTTAGCGAAAATCATTATCAGGATAAAAATTAGAGAATTCTGTTTATGTACTGAAAACAATTTCTGATTGAAAATGGACGAACCAAAAGATTTGTAATCATATCTTCAAAATTCTAGTCAAGATAACTAGACAATATACAATTATGATAACCAGAATTTTTATTGATATGATCAGAATCTTCTGATTCATCCATTTTCAACAATTTAATTTTTAATTTTTCTCAATGTAATTTTTTAAATAAAAAATATTACTTAGAACTTTAATAAAAAGCACATCTACTGGTTAGTCAGTCAGTCAAGTATTAAGCTTCTCCAACTGCGTAAGAAATTATTCAAACCTATGAGAAATCTTAATATGAAACTTGACGATGAGAGCATAGTTTCGTTCGCGAAGAAATTAAAAGCTCCGATAAGAGTTGGTAAAATAAGTGTTCTTTTTCTATGTGCAACGTGTCTTCCCACCTTACCAATATATTGCGAACACGAGAATGGATACGCCTATTACTGCTCGCGAGATTAGAACAATTTATAGTATCGCCTGAGAATACCGACCCACGCGACAAATACCGCACTTCCGGTCGAGCATGTGTCACAACGATTTCGTATTGTTACTCGCCATTTCAAATTTCAAAGTAAAATCATGATAAAGAGGACGTAGAAAAAAAAGACAATTCTTGATAATTAATTACTAAATTCCTGGGAAAAAACTAAGCATTTCTATTGAAAATAATGTTCTGAGAAAAAGTTATCAGCGACGAACAGACGACGTTAATGAATTCACAATATTCCTGGAGCTCGTATGCATAATCCACAGATGACTGTAGGTCTAAATGCGTTTCCCGATAAACTCTCCTGCTCACCCACGCTACCGCTTAGCCAAGTACATTAAACGCATTTATTCCACCGATATAGTACTTCGCGACCATGGCCCGCGTACCGTTTGCTTCTTTCTCTCGCCTCCTCTCTGCTCGCCACAATACTGTTTTCAGTGGCAGGCCTCAATTTGCCGTAATTATTATGTTTATCTTCCTCATTCACTTAAGTCCGCACACCAACTTGGACGATCCGGTCCTTCGTATTCGTTGTTCGGCGCGGCAACACCGAAACGTCGCGTCGGTGTGAACGGCAGGTATCGTGTCTTCTTTTATATGTGATTTACAACATAGATATTGACACTTTTTTACTTATTTTTAATAGAATTAAACTTCTCTGCCCATCGGTTATAACTGTAATCATGAGAGATTTATCGTTTCTACATAAAAAGTGGACAACATAGAAGACTACTTTTTAAAAGGATGCTATATGAAATTGACAAACAACAAACGAGTTCACTGCAGTAATAAGCAAGATTGAATTAGTGATTCTATGAGTGAAACGTTCATCTACGATTCTATGCACGTGCGTAATCCGCTGCATTCGCGTTCGCGAGCGTGATATGCGTGGGTGGATTGCCACGCGCCAATCATTACATCCTGGAAGGGGTGGGTCTACCACCGATCTACTGTGTCAAATTCAATTTGCGTGATCCTTTCCCTCGGAAACGACACGAAATCCTCGTCACGCCCGGCAATTTGTGTAGAGCTCGGCTCGGCGCGGGCGGCGTGCCGACTGCACTTTCGACGAGCGTGAGAAGCGAGTGTCGGAATGTTGCACCTAGAGAAGAAAATAACACGACTCTTAGCGCGCTTCTCGATCACTCGCTAGACACGGAGTGTACAGAAAACACGCATTAAACGTTCTATAAAATCCACCTCGAGCGTTACAACTTTATCCGATCGGGGTCTGAAAATATTTCTTCCCCCGCGCCCCGGCTTGTGCGATCTCGCGATGCAACGATGCTCGTGCAACGTCCGGTTCCTTACGTGCGCCACGTAGCCACGCGCCGATCATTACGCTCGCGAGAAGGCGGCAACTACCACCGATCCAGTTTGTCAAACGCAATTTGCGTGATCCTTCCCCGCCGCGGAAACGACGGAATTGACTCGGTAACACGCCCGATAATTTACGGTTTTTGTACCAGATACCAGACCTTGTCTGGCGCGTGCGATAATGAAAGCAGGCGATATTACGACTGACACCTTTTTCTGAAGGAGAATAGATTTTTAATGGGATTGGACGATGTAATTTAAAACAGCTTTCGGACAGGAGAAATCGTCTCTCGCTATGTCTCATCGTTCGATACTCGATCTTTTGTAAAGGTGGATGTTTAGATTGAATCGAATTGTATGCAGTGCCTCATACATTTCTCGAAGTGAAAAAAAGTTAAGGACTTTTCTTGGTACGACTGGCCCTTGACTTCTCGGTACCACGTTAGTGCATTCACCACATCGGTTCGGTTGAAGTAGAGTTAGCACGAACGGATTGTTTCTGCGGCCGAGCGAAGGCCTTTAGGAAAGTGTAAAGAGCGTCTAAAGCGAGAAAGAGAGAACAAGAAGGGCAAGAGGAGAAAGAGAGAAGGGGTGACAAAGTAACTCTGGCGAGCCGGATGAGACGTAAGGAAGAGAGAAAGAACGAGGATGGAGCGAAAGATGAACGTGGGGAGAAGAAAGGAGGAAAAGGTTAGCAAGGAGAGGAGATGGAAGATGGGAGATGGTAGAGGAGAGAAGGCGGTTCAAGGAGTTAAGAAGAAGAAGAAGAAGAAGAAGAAGTTAAGATGGTCCAGCGCAGGCAGCATCACCACCGCAGCCGGAGGTGATGACCTGCTCAAGGCCACCCGCTCCCAACCTCTTGGACCGAAGAGGGGAACCACTTTTCTTATTTTTCGTTGCTCCCTTTTCTCTCTTTCGGCTCCTTACAGCTCTCGATCTCTCTCACTCTTTCTACTTCCTTCCTTCTGCCTCTCTCTCTCTCTCTCTCTCTCTCTCTCTCTCGCTCGCTCGCTCGTTTGGTTTCCGTGCATCTGCCCTTCTTGGGCTCGCTGAACTTTGCACGGTCCTTTCTTTCTTTCTGTATCTATCTCGCCTTCCCCTTCTTATCATTCTTCCCATTTCTGAATTTGTTTGATAACTTGGAAAATAATTAACTATTGCGAAAAATATTGTGATGTATAAAATAATTCAAAGATCGCACGCTCTTAATTCTTTTCAACTTGAAATCAATTACACCTAAGTGCACATTAAATAAAAGGTCATTGTATATCACAGACTTCAGTTCACTAATTTTTCATTTTTGAATATTTTTCACGCAAATTTTTCATTAAATGACTATAGTAACTAATGGTGATACAGTATTCTTTAAATTCATTAGGATATCCACAAAGACAATTTACGTAAAAGTCACGATGCGTTCACGTGAACAGAAGAAAAACCATAATACAAGAAGTCGTAAAATAACTAAAGTCGTGCGACTAAACCGCTCGCCGTCGCGAGTGTTCACCAGCCAAGAATGCAGTACATCGTCGACACAATGTAAAAAAAGTCAAGTCCTTTATTCCCTAACCGTTCAATTCGATCAGCCGCTTTTCGCAAATGCGATCATCCGAACACGAAATGCATGCGCGAATTAAATCTTACAGAAGAAAAATTTCAGATAAAAAAATTAAGTTTTCTATGTTAATCATAATAAAATTTATTAATACGAAATTATTATTTTAGAAATGAAGAATATCGTGTCAGCGAAATTTTTGATGAGTGTGTTAAATAAAAAAGATTTCGGGACTTTATAGGAACTTCGCACTTTGATGCACATGCACGTATTCGATGTATCTGGTGTTTAATAAGCGCGAGTCAACTGGAGTCAACGGTGCAGCTGTGCCGACGGCAAACTATTACCTCGATTCATTATCAGTGACCTCTTTGTATACGTCTCTTTCGTACGTCTCCTCCATGAGACCGCCACGCCGCGTTAACTTTTCTTAATTGAAATGTCATCCATAAAGTGATTTCGCTAACCGCATAATTGCTAACGCGTATATAAAAACATATATTTTATACAAGTATTACAGGCGTGATTTAAAGATACGAATTATTGTTCATTTCAATCTGATTCTTTTTCTTTACTTGTCGCCTTCGGGCAATTGTTACTTTCGCTATTTCGACAAAATGACAGTGATTTCTCGTACGATCGTAGTTACGGCTGGTGAACAGAGTTATACCCTTTCCCGCACAGACATGCTATGCTTAAAGGTTGATACGGTAATGGTTACACACCACGTACAATAAATAAAAGTACGTGCACATTTGTTGCAGCGCGAGATGACGAAGCAGACCGCGTGAGCAAGATTGCAGAATACACGGAGGAGGAAAGCAAGAACCCGAACAAAGGTAGAGAAATAGAAATTGTTAAAGATCTACGAAATATCCATACTTCTCTTTCATAGATCTAAATATCTCAAAACAGGCTTAAATGATAAAAGCGCTCGATTTTTTGCACAATCGGCGAACAATGTAGAGCCGCAAAAACTTGTCTGAGATCAGCATATTACTTTCCCGAACGATCTTATCGCGGAAACATTAAGGTATGACTCGACGATTTCGACAATACTATTGCGTTCATGTGCAGTGGGCCGTAGATTGTATTCATCGTCGGGTAACGATAATTCCGGGTTACAGCGTCGTGTCAAACTCCTTCGCAAAATGAAACGAAAATGTCAAGCGGACATACGACGTACGGTCAGTGTACCGGATCGGCCGGATTGGTAACAATAGTATTAAGCCACGTGAATACCTTGCAGTTTACGCCAATCTCTCGTCCTTCGGCTCGGTGAAAGTCTACAAGAATTCGCCCTCGATCGTGTTGCGAACTTCACATTGAGATCCTCCTGACATGGCACGATCTCGCTCGAAACTAGTAACGCTGAGTAACAAATACCTCACGTTGTCTTGTAAAACAGCAGCAAGCAGTGCCGATCGTGCCATTGCTCGCCCGAATATCGAAGTCACGATTCTTAATCAAAATAGAAAGAAATTCTTAAAATCTGTAATTTACAGCCTAATCGAGTAATCAACAAAGTTATCCCAAAGTTATTATTTAAATGCTAACTGCTTTTACAAGGAAGTAAAAATTAAGAGTAGTACATAACGCGCGTCGATGGAAGAGAGATCGAAATGCGACAGGAAATTGAGGCATCTCATCTAATATCGAGAGTTTACAGGGCACATCAGAGTCAAATATAACGAAATATTTTAAAACAAACTCGGACGAAAAGTGTGTATAATATAATATTCTATAATCGATTAAAATTCATATATATATATATATATATAGATATATTACAAGTTTCGGCTCACGATTGAGCCCTCTTCAGATATGCATACAGATGATGTTACATTGGTTGAGATCAGACAAAGATAAAGACAAAATTATACACATAATGATGATTTTAAATTAAGAATCCTTCGTTCTTGTAAAATCGTATTTAATCATCTAATTTTTTTATGTAAACTTAAAGCCATTTGTTAGTACAGACTTGCTAGACTGTGGATATAATAATAACGAATGCCTTTCTCCTCGTCTTTTATCTTTGCACGCAGATATGTATCCTCGCAGTTTTGTCTCGGACACGGTAGTTCCGCGAGTATATGCAACGAACGGTCGCTATCAGTCTTTTTCTATTTTTCCGTAAAAAATTAATTGGATAGGATTCTCGCGGAGTGATTCGCTTCCTACTCGTTTTACAGCCCGCTCCCACGAAGGCACGAGCGAAGTCGGCGATGGTAAGCGTCATCGGCCTCTCGAAGCACGTACATCGGGCCGCCGCGTTTAATGCCAATGTTTCCGCATTCTGGAATCTTATTTCTGAACGAGGAATATTCGCTGTCTAGCCGGTGCAGTGGCAAAAATGTGCTGCCGACTGCTCACGCCGTGTCAAATCCTCTCGGAAAACCACGCGCGAACATCAGCCAGACACCGCGCCGCGCCGCACCATGTCGAGATTTTATGGTCTGCATATACTCGACTGCATAGTACATAGTACGCTAGGTAGTCCAAGATTTGTTCGAGAGTATTGCCGATTTTATCGTAGATATCGTAGAGAGAATTAATCGTCATTGCGAGACGCGACACTTCCGTGATGTAACATTTTATTTCTGCCTACGATAGGTCGATCGGGCTGACACTTAACGACGAAAATATGATGTTGAACTTGGTTGAATCTTTTACTGTTATATTAGAAATTGGAGATTTCACCTATATGGATTCTGGATTCAATGGAAAAAGGACATTCCTGAAATTTCGATCGATTTCCCGATCTGCTTTCTATAAGAAGTTAAGCGCGCTGAGCAACTGCATTTCGGCATCCCTTCTTACAAAATGTGAGAATTAATCCGCGGCGTGCAGGGCGTTAAATGAATTTCTCGCGATATGACACTTCTCACTTCCGCGCGAGAGTGTGTCAAAAGTTAAATGTGATAAATGGATATTATGCTCGTGTCAGCACGAATCTGTGTCTTATTTAAGGATCTAACTATTCGCGACAGCGTACGATACCACAATGTATCATGGAAAAGGTAGAAAGGTGATGTAATATGTGAATTAGAATGTGAGATTACAATGTGAGTAAAACATTGGATTTTGCAACACTCATTTGAATCAACCATATCGGTTGTCCCTTTATTCGAGTTCATCGTTCGAACAACACGGCGGTTCGGCATGGATTATTTAATATCTACACGGTCGTTATTACGCTGAACGCTATCGAACATTTCTTCTCGTGTAGCTTTGTGAACGGTTGTTGAGCACGAAGAAACGCGCGCGCGTGTATACAAAAAATCAAATTGCAAAAACCAGAATGTTACGCGGAATAGTCATGAATTGCTGAGCTGTTATTAATACGAATAATCTTTACAAGACAACGATCAAATAAGTATTACGTGACGAAATGTAAGTAGCAAGGAATACGAAGTCACTTCTAAATCTCTGCAACTTGAGATGAACTTTTTAATGTTCAATGAATTAAGTTGCTTTATCCAATCTAAGCCACGAAAAGAGACTCTTTTGAAAGTGATAAATTAAGTGATATATAAATTTGGTAAAATGTACAATGTTATGACACAATCCGTGATATTCACTTTTCCATCATCGCTTCTTTACTTCAAAAGTGACATAATTAAAAAGATTAAAATTTTCAGAAAAAGGGGAAATTATTTTTTTGACTTAATAGAAATATATATTCTTTTTGCTAATATTATTTTATTGATTAATAAAATAATATTGATAAAAAGAATATATTCTTACTTCAAATGTTATTTTTTTTCATTTTCATAATCCTTAAAAAACCATCTTTTTTGTTATTGAGTTGTGATAATTTTGATATCCTACAAAATTAATCAAATTCATCATTTATAACAAATCTGAAATAATTCATCAAACATCGATACAACTCAAAGTGTGTCACCCTTATAGAAAGTATTATTTTATTAAAAACGACGCAAATGTTATTTGGCAGATAAAAGTTAATTTTCGTTTGATAATCGATAGAGTAATCTTTATCTAACTCATTTATAGAAACTAAAAATTACATTTTTTTCAGTTGTGTCAATTTTGAAGTAAAAGAACAAAATGTTTCTTTCGAAAAATCAACGAACTGAATACAAAGAACATCGCGTTTCACTCGGCATTTGAAAATCAATGATTTATACGCTGTAACGCGCGGATTTATTGCTAAATACATTGCTTCACATCAGACAATATATCATTTAAGACGTTTAACGACGCGAATGTCGCACGATCATCACATCGACTGATGAAACAAAAAGAGGGAGACCATTATTAGAGGAGATAAATATAACATTTAATAATCGTGTTACAAGGTTCTACGCTTCCAGTACATTGACGCAACATGGGCAATTCGGATCTCGGTGCCAAGGACAAGTGGCTTTTAGTGACGGCACTGATTTTGCGGTCTGCCTCCTTTCTTTTCCAAAACAGTATTCCACGAAGAAAGCCGTTTGCTGCTCATTGCGACAGACGTAATCTTCGCTTTCAGAAACTATATGCATCACGATGATGTAACTCACAACCGTAATTTACGTATGGTATAACCACTATTATATATCATACCTGTATAGCATCATGCATATGGGCGTGCATAATAAGAATTATCTTAGTCACGATAAAATAAAATTGCATCCTTAATATCGTTCATTCACCGATCTATTGTTTCTATATCAAGAATTGTTACTGTTATAGTTGTTCTACAATTTGTAGAATGTAAAAAATATATGTAACATGTTGTATCTATCACTGATAGATGTAAAAATTTTCCAATGTGTTTGCATCGTGATTTAGATTTATAAACTTTACTGTTATGCTTATCTTATAAATCAATCTAATTTCAATCTATAAATTGATGCATTCTTCGGTTTTTATTAATGAATCATTTAAACGTTCACGGAATTATCAAGCGACGTAACTCGGTGGCATGACAAAATCGTCGACAATTCATCTTAAAGCCGATTATATCGCATAGCGGTATACCCTGGTCAACATAGATCGTCCGGTTTGCGTCCTACGACTTTTCTTCGACGAGCAAACGGTTTCGTTTCGTTGACACATTCCATAAGATTAATCGACTCACGTAACAGTTCGGGCGACATCCGCAAACTAGTACACAAGACACAGATCTACGAATTCCAAGAGAAACTGTTATGTCTCATGATGCAGCTAATTTATGACACATGTGCCTCTGTAGCTATTTCGCTATTGTCTCGATGGATTAGAAACAAATTTCGAACATCTGCGAACGTGAAATATTGTAACAAGAAATGACGCGCACTTGGATGGCATCCAATCCAAAAAAATCAAAGAAGAAATTAAAAGGAAAAACGCAGACTCGGAGATCGAGAGTGAAGAACAAAATGACACGTAAATACACGCTAATTTTTCGCATACGGTATAATGTTTGCAAAGAATATAATTCTGTGCAGCAAAATTAAAAACGTGGTCGCGGTGATACACTGAAAACGCGAGACTATCCCTCCTCTCGTGCATGAAAGCGCTTGATGTCGGTGCTAACCGCGGAAGCTGGCCTCGACAGGCAATGTCGCCCAGTCTTACGACAGCCTTCTTGCCAGCACGAACGAGAAATTCTGCTCTGTTGTTTCCTCCTTCATCACGACGATACATCAACGTTCTTCTTCAGAATCGTTTCGTGCCGACTAAACTCAGACTGGCGCAAAACGCACAATGAACTTCTTCCACGTGAAAGTTTGCCATAATCGCGAGCTGAGTTATATACTCTTCGATGATTAAAATTAATTGCCTGCCAACTTAATACTCGCAAAGTGGTTGTAAAACAAGAGTGGGCTTCGCGAATTCTGAATGTTGTACCCATCGTCTCATCAGGTATACCTTGTATGTAACGTATATTATCCGTTTCTTTATCGGTTACTTTCAACTTAATGCATTAGTGAACACAGAGCGCACACTATTGAGCCTCTATCTTTCATATGTTTTTCTAGTTTTGTTATCAATATATATAATTTACTGTGAAATAATATTAAAAAATAACAGATAAGATCTTAATTTACATAATTAGTTTAGCTAATTGGTTATAATATGATAATTATAACTTAACAAACTCGTAATCAAATAGTTGTCAAGACGGAAATACGATACAACGGTTGACACTTGCGAATGTTTTTTATTACTTAATCATTTTGAGACAATATAAAAAGCAATTTCATTTCAAAAATTATAATTTCTTAATTTATTTGAATCTATTATTTCTCTATTTTATATATTTATTTTATAATATATTTATTTATATATTTATTATCATATTCGTTTAAATTATTTACTGCGAATTTTTCTAATTAAATATTGATGTATACAGATCGCACATTGTAGTTGATTTGCCAACTAAATAAATGTTGAATTATAAAAATGAATAAGATTCACGTATACTCGAATGCATTTACGCACACAATAACATATGCAGTGTCTCTGATACCGGTACAAATATGGTGCGATCGTCTGGATGATGCATCGAAAACCATCAAGTTGCGCGAAAGTTGCATCTGTTGCACGTGCATACGATCAACGATTAGTTACGTCGTGCTGTGCACTACGCCAGGAATGTTAATCAGGAGTTAGCGCGGTGCGCTTTATTAACCGTGAATTAAAATTAGTCATAGTTTCGCGGTATGACGGCGTACGTAAGCGTTCGGCAATGCGACAGTATATGCACTAATGATTTGCAATTTACGAGCAGTTGGATATTTTAAGAATCTCATTTGCACACTCATAGATAAATAAAAAAAATTTTAAATAAAACTTTGTATTTCATTACGAGAAATTACGTTGTTAACGGTACAGTAACTTATTCGATTTAAATATTCCTAGTTAAACTAGATAACAAGTACATGCAAACGTTTTATCAGTAGGCTTAGAATGTGGAAATCCTTGAGACCATATAAATCTGTATAAACTAAATAATTTGTGTTTTCGAATTTAGCGACAAAAAATTCGGAGATTTTATATTATACAAAATAAAATAAAAAGTTAAAAGCAAAAAATTTAGAGTAAAATAAAATATTTGGAATAAAATCGGAATAAAAGAGAATAAGGTTAATGTGAGAGACAAGTTTTTTTTTCCTTAAAACTCAGATTTTACGAGTAAAAAACAAATCTCTGAAATTCGATGGAGACTGAATTCTCTTTAGAATATATTGAACTCTGACAAATGTGAAAGATCGCAAAATGACACGTTTGCGATTCGTCAAACGAAAAGCATGAAAAATCGAAGAGATGATGTCATTTTTTTAAACGATAATACGACTGCGATGTATAATGTGTTGATATATGCGCGATGAATCATTCAAGTGGTTTGCTGGTTCGCTATTTAATGGTGCAAATATTTTTACGGATGCATTTTCTTTCCGAAAGAATTCTTAAAGCATAACATAATAGTACATATTATATTATTAAAGAAGAACACTGAAATAAGATTTACAAAATGTGCAGAAGAATTCTCAACAAGTTGACTTTTTGTCATAAATATATAATAGCAAAAAGTCCGTTTCAAGAATAAAATATTTTTGAATATTTTACGAGAATCCACGTTACTTATGATATTTGGTTAAGCAAAACGAAGATAATACCATTCAAATTCCATTAACGCAAATTCTGTTTCACCTTGAATTTGTTAGCTTATCAGAAAATAAAACAGACATTTCATACAAACGATAGCTTGTTAAAACGTAATGGAAAACAGCAATCACATACATTATATTATCTTTCATTCCATCACATTTAGCAAGAAATTACACAACAAAATCATATTATATTTATATTGTACTTTAACAAACCTTTTTTATACAAATTAAATATTCACAAATTCTATATAACTTATTAATAAACATTAAAATATTTTAGTTACTATATTATAGTCGAAAAACTGAAACTTTCATATCAATATCAAGAATGTATTCGGAAATGGTGTTACAGACACGGTAAATGGTAAGATGGAGAACTGTGGAGGCGGCCAACGCCTGCCCCCGGACGGGGACGAATTTCCAGCAGCGTACCAAGAATTCAACAACAGTAGCAACCAGCCACCGTACAGATATATCGCTACGACAAGGACAGCGACGATAACTACGAATGATGCAGGATTGTGTAATGAAAACGAGTCGTTCCGTACTAGCGAGACTCTTAAAATGCTCACGAGCGACAGCAACGTTGTCAGTTCGAGAAGCATTATTCTACCCGATAGTAAGATGACGTTCACAGGCACTGAAAACGTGAGGCAGGATATAAACAAAGTTGCTTTGGCAAATATGGAGAGTGTCCGGTCTGAAGTGGGCAAGGCTACGTCGTCCAATGTAGATAATATATGTCATGATGTGAAGTCCACCGAGATTACTAACGAAGAAAAAAAATCATCTTATCACACTTCGGAAGATATCGCGAAGAAAAACACTTCCATCGTCGTGGGAAGTTCTCTTTATTCTTGTCAGACGACTACCAGCAATTTAATTATGAGTGAGAAGAAGATGGAGATCGCTGGATATTATCACAAGGCCGTGACGACGCTCGAAGAAGTGCCAAGCCACGTGGAAAAAGACGCGCCTATTGATACCCCACCGCCTCTTCCATTGACAGGTACTCATTACTTATCTAACTTCGAATGAAATTTCTCGTCTTTTTTTTCTCCGAGAAGCAACACTGACATATCAAAAATATATTATTAAATTATTAAATTCAATATTTTCGGAAAGATTGATTCCTCCTCCCTTTAAAATTGTTTTAAGCACATTGCATTTTTATATATTATCTCCTTTTTTTATGCTTTTATACTTTTTGCAAAAGTACGTTATATTATTCACAGGCCCGCCAAAAATAGAGCAAGTGTTGCATACGAGAATTACTCCTACGATAGAATCTCCGCAAAGAAAGTTTTCCTTGAACGGTGATCTCTGGAGACAAGACGACAAGTCTGAGCGATCTGTTCGAGATAAAATCGCAATGTTTTCATCGCAAAGCAATCTTGATACGCCTCTATTTCCCAATGCCATAACAGCGGCAGCAGCCACGAGCAACAGCAAACGCCTCTCCAAGTACAAGTCCTCCGAAGACGTTTGCTGCGATGACAAGAGCAACGAACAGAAAGATCGACCGTCTTTCTTCGCCGACAGGACGCAGAGTTCTTTCGATCTCACCGATTCAGCCAAGACTGGGCATGACTCTGCAAAGAAATATAATCAGAGAACGCTTAGTTTGCCTCAGACTGTTCAACCTGCTCTGTTGAGTCCAACTACGCAAACTACGCGGACTCCGAAGACGTTACCAATCGTTCCGCCAAAATCATTATCTAACCCATTGTCAACTTTGTACGACAAGCAGAATTTCTTAAATACGACGACAAAAAATTATTGTGCAAGTACCGCGGAAAGCAGTAATTTGCAGAATGTCGTGTATTCGAACATCGGTAAAACTGCAAATTCTTGTAACAATTCTAGCAACTCGATCAAGCCAACGAGCACACCTTCATTAACGCGAGCTACCAGTTTTTCCGGCCCGACACCCTTTGTGCAAGATCGAGATTCTTTGACAACCGATTCTATCAGTAACTCACAAATTTCAAGAACGAATTCCTTAGCGTCCACGTTTAGACGACCCGGCGAAGATGTAAGGAGAAACAGCTTGAATCAGCTGATCGAGCAGAGACGAAGATCAATATCGAAATTACGTGGTCTGGTTATACCGGAAAAAGACACTGTATCAATCGATCAACCAATCGTCGATTTACCGGAAATTAAATCACGAGATTCAATATTATTGCATCAGGTAAGATTTGAAACATATATAATGCAATTCAACATGGGATGTTTAATTCGAATCTTATACAAAATATTAATTTTTATATATTTTATAATATAATATAATATTTCAAAAAATTTATCAGCTATTGCTTTGAAAAATCCATTTTTATGAATAATATTTAACGTTTCTCCATTTTGTATGCAAAAAATATTTAAAATAATACATTGTTCACACAATGAACGTTTTTTCAGATACCAAAGGCAAATATTCAAGACAAGTGGGGGTCTCAAAGTTCCTTAGCCAGCAACGCCAGTACAGCGAGCCAGCCATTGAAAGCGACAACGTCCTTCAAGATGCCGGCGCCTCAGATATACTCCAAGTACTCCCCGGCTTTCAAAAGAAAGTCTCTCACGGTTTATGGTACTTCAGTGACGACAAATTCCACGATAAATGGCAGCAGCCCGATCAAAAGTTCTCAATCAACAGCAATGTCCACATTTTCGGAGCCACCGAAAAGCCTGGAGAGTATTTGCAGCCCTACAAGAAGCGATTACAGCTTCGAGTTTGCCTCGACGACGAGCTCACCGGATGGCTCGCGTACTAGGCCGAGGACAATGCAAAGGAAAGCTCGCTTAGATTACGATGATTCCGACAATGATTCGGCCGTGAGCAGCTCTCAGAGCAGCATATCTCGCGGCTTCAGTCCACCGATGTCTCCGGTACCATCGGAAAGATCTACCATTTCATCAGAGAGATCTTATGTCTCCGCGGAATTAAACTGCCAACGTCGGCCTTTGATCGCAGATAATTTGAGTAGAATTTCAATCGCACGAGATATCAGAGATCAAATTGCAGCATCCGATAAAGATCAATTCACCTCCAGGATAGGCGTACTTGGTGAACGAACATACCTAACCGAAAGATCATCTTCCAGCAGCAGCGGGTCAAATCCGCGCTCACCACAGCCGAACGAGTTTGTTTCGAGAAGTTCGCAAATTCCTCAGAGACAATTGAGACGATCGAACAGCACCGATACAAATTGCAGCACATCCTCGACGCTTACATCCGGGTCTCAAGCCAGTGCCGAGTCTCTATCCCGAAGAGTACTGAAGCCGCAAAGCGTGGAGGCGATAAATCGAAAGAATATCCTGGCGAGCGCCAGATGCCGAAGCGGCAGGGATTTGAACGGATCGCCGCTAATCCAGCGAAAGTTCTCAGACGACGAAGATGCTGTAAAAGAAACCATCCAGAACGGTGGTGCTATTCATCAGATAAGCAATAACTCGGGGAGCGATCCCGCGAGCAAACAAGAGATCAAGATTGCGTATATAGAAATCGCGGATCCCTTCGCGGAAGACGAAGAATCGTTACAGAAGAAGGAGGAGGAGAAACCTAAATTGCCACCTAAAATGAGTTTCCCGCCGCCAGCTGTTAGACCACCCAAATCTGAAATGTTGGAGCCATCAAACGATCTTAAAATGTGGGTTCGAGCGGAAGTAAAGACTTTGGCGCGATCAATGGAAGAAAAATCGAAATATGACAAAAGTTCAATTCTCGCAGCTCAAAATTTGGAAACAAGAAATAGTCGTGGCTCTATATTTAACCAACCCGCTATTACTGCGTCCAACGACGATTTATCTTCAAAGAATAGGACTACGGTAAGCAATATAAAGGTCACCGCGATGGAAATGTCGAAACCACAAAGTAAAGCGAATTCAACTCCTAGAAAAAATATGGAAGACCAAAATGATCTTTTAACGATCTTAACGACAAAAAGCCGCTCCAGATCAGCTATACACGTTGACGAAGGGACGTTTGGTAGATCGAAGAGTCAGATGAGTCTAGAAGATATACTTGGCGCTAAGCCAGATTTGAAATTATCCCGTGGGCAAAATACAGAACCAAAAATTGAAAAGAATGGTATAATACCAAGCTCGCCGGTAAAATCTGCTTGGGAAATTTCGAAAGAAAATCGATACGGGAGAAGAGGCTCTATTACTTCGAACGAATCCTTGTCGGAGGATAGGCCCTTTGTCTCGAAAATACCCACCTTAGGAAGAACCAAAACTGTCGACAGCGGTGACGAAATGACAGAAAGTGTCGAAAGAATAAAAAATGTGACAACGTCGAAGATTCCGACATCTCGTGGCTTAAACCGACGCAGCGCCAGTGTCACGGATATGAAGAAAGCCTTGGAGAAGGTTGATACCAGTCCTATACATAGTCAATCACAACAGAACGCCAGCAACACTCATAATCGATTTCCAAGTCTAGACAGCAGCGTAGACGAGAATGTCGGGACGGAAATAGACACCGATAGATGCTATGGCGAGCAATTTGGCAGTATCAGTTCACTCGCCAGCAGTACCAGTCTAATCTCGCAACAAGAACTGGCGCAGCTCGTCGAGGAGGCGAGTTTGGAAGAGGCACGTGGAGCGCACGATGTTATAGTTGTTTTGCTTCACAAGGAGAACCCGACCGGCAGCGTTGGCATTACTTTGGCTGGTGGCGCGGATTGCGAAGTGAAGGAGATCACGGTTCACAGAGTACTGACGCACTCTATCGCGGATAAAGACGGCCGGGTGCAGAGGGGTGATAGGATCCTCAGCATAAACGGTCGGAGCACGCGAGGTCTCACACACAGGGAGAGCATGGCGGTACTGAAGCAACCGAGATCGGAGGTCGTGTTGGTCGTGTCGAGGGTCAGAATGGAGGATGGCTGTAAGCTGAGGTCGCGAACTGCGAGTGTCGAAACTATCGTCGAAGGTAAAAAAATATATGCGTTTCTCGCGTGAGAACTCTCACGATTTATTTTGATGATAACGGAATCGATGTAAATGAAAAAACTTGAATCGTACAGGGTTAGAGACGAATGGAAACGTGGAGGACACAGCGTGGGGACCACCGTCGACCGTGGCGGTTTACAAGGACGGAGCTGGTCTCGGATTTAGCCTGGAAGGCGGCAGAGATAGTCCCCTCGGAGATAGACCTTTAATTATCAAGAAGATATTCACCGGTAAATCTTCGTATATAATATATATTTGCGCTCGAACATCATGTTAAAGGATAATGATAATTATAATAATAACGATTGTTATATTGAAATGATAAGATAATAGAAATTATATTATATGTTATCTGAACTTGATCTTTACGACTTTATCTTTAGGAGGTGCTGCCGAGAAAACGGGTGCCTTAAAAGCCGGGGACCAATTGCTTGAAGTAAACGGTAACGATGTAACGCGAATGTCGAGGATAGAAGCGTGGTCTTTGATGAAGAAGCTACACGACGGTGAAGTGAATCTCCTAGTCAGGCATCCTGCCACTAAATCCTCGTGAAAAATACGAAATCCCGATTGCATGATGCAAATGAAACGTAGTAATGTGCCAAGCAAGCGTCTGGATTATTTTTCGATCGATATTTGTTACGTAGGTATAATGGTTAATAAGGTATATTATTAATTTGTTTTGTTCAAGAGATTTTAGATACGAACCGATGTTATATGCGCGAGAGGCTTTTTCTGTCGTGCTGATAAATTTAAATAATGTCGCTGTTTAGTCAGATAATCAAAAATCTAAATTCATCGATTTACAAAAAGAGATGATCTATTGATATTATTTTTAAGAGCGTCTAAATTAATCGATAACTACCATATACATTCACAGCTCTAATTGCATTGTCGTTTATTATAAATTCAATAGCTCACGTGCTAACAAAAAGTTAAGAGAAAATAGCAAATCTGTGTGGTTTGCTAATTTATTTTCCGATCAAACGCCTTGTAAATGAATTGTGCATTTTATGCACAAAAATAGTCCTAAAATAGTATTTTCTGCAGAATATATGCAAATTAACGGTACAATACAGTGTCAATTTTAATAGTTTCATCGCAATCAAATCAGTACGCAAAAAGAGACTTAAGATTGCAAATTTCCAATCTGAATCGTTAATATAAAATGCAATATCATATTCAATATGCAATGATTAGACGTGGAATAATATTTTTATTTCGTAAATTTCATTAAAAAGCAGCGATATAGCATCTTAATATAGTGTATGTTTTGACAACGAAATATATATAGAAATTTCAATATATGCCATACGCAAGCGAACCATAACGTTACTGAAATGAAGTAGGTAGGCATGTCAATTAATCATTTAATTAAGCGATACGTTGTTAACACGAATCGCTCGTACATTATAATTCCATAGTGCCGGCCGTGCAGTAATAGTTCGAATTAAGAATTTGCAACAAGCAAAATAGCTGAGTAGATAGTTATAATATGAGCCTGATTGTAGATTGCCTATTCTAATCGATTTTAGCCACCCCGTCGCCTTATTATAGTGGTTCCTGTTACATTAGGATACGAATGATAGAATATTTTCATACGATACGGTGATCAAAATGATGCGCCGTTATAGCAATAAGAGAGAAAATGACGCGAGAGATCAGTTTTCTATGGATGACTCCGATTAAATGTTAATTAATTTAATTGGCGATTAACTCAACTGACGGAATTGCCTATGGTAACATTTCTAACAATATATATAAATCGTTATCCCTAATCGAATTTTTCTTTTCATGTATTAAATAACAAAAAAGTCAACTATTTTATTATACATGTTATTAACAAGATAGTACAGTTATTGCTTGATAAGTTAATCGCTGATTATATCAATCAATTAGTCGAAGTCGCTCATAACACAATAAAACCACGGAACAGATTTATGTTAAAGTAATCCTCAAATAAGAGTTTAGACGTCATCTGCTATCTATAGTTCACTCTTTACAAAAATGGTAGAATCAATTTAGTACTTATGTAATTTAAATTCATTTAAAAATGCTTTTAATTCAATAATCCATATATATTATCATTATAATAAGTAAATTTGCAAAATAATAATAGAATATAAATTCCCTTGTAATTAAACATATGATAGATAAATTGTTTAAACAGTCAAATATTGTTTAAGCCCTTATTTGAGAATTTTTTTTTAATAAATTACAAAATTCTTTTTTAAAAAAGGCCATTTTGACGCCATCTCGTGGCTATGCGTAAGAAGTAATAAACTTTAAATTTGCTCGCAGCGTGAAGAAAGAGCCAATCGCTACTGAAATCTACGCCAATTGAATCTTGAACAGTTCTTCAGTAGCTTCCGTTGCAAAAGCATTCATGCCGGTTATGATCATCTCGATGAAGCTCGAATGCGCCAACAGCGGTATATATAATGTGCTTAATCACGCGAAGATACCACATCGCCGCGCGTGTACATGAATAGAATGCCGTTCCGTTCACGATAACGCGTATGTCGAGATATTATCAGCGAAAAATTATCTCTGGCACGAGGCGCGACGTTTTGCACGATTAGTCGTTTCGCAGGTAGTGAGGATATAACGGGACGAAATGTAATTATTTCAGACGTGAGATCTTGGGATCTGAGACGAGGGAAAGGAAGATGGCGGACGGTCGCGCGCTAAAGACGCGCTCCCCGTTGCCTCGCGCTTCATTTCCTGATCATCATTCTCCCCACACCTGTTATATCTTTATTAAGAATGTAGCGGGATAAAGTACGACTCACCGATCTCGGTATAGAGCACCCGGAAGTCGAAGAGAACCTGCGGGAGAACTGACAATGGAAAAACGGCTCTTCTCGTAAAAACGCGCGTTTATCCGTGGCCGTGACTTTTTTCGAACTGAATACCGCAGCGATCGACGCGCAATCGCGACTCGCGACATCGCGCCTGACGTGAAGTGCGCCGCGAAGACGGATTCTTCGATTAATTTAAATTGATTTTCGCAAATCCATTCTCCAGACAGCATCATATCCAAAATTGGAACGCAAGACGTCTTCAAGATGTCATTAAAACGTTTTTTAGACATCATATCTTATCGCAATCACTGTAAAGATATCTTTAAGATATTATAAGACAGCTTAAAAATGTCTTTATAATGGCTGCATTCAGCAAAAGAAGTAGCTTTGCAGTTGTTGTAAAATTCTTTAATATGATTTATACATTTAGAGTCAATGATGAACTAAAGGCAGGACTAATTATATTAAAGGACACTTTACAACAGTTACAAAACAGTTTTCTTTGCTGAACACAGTCAATACCTACTCTGCAATAGACATAAGCTATAAAAATTGGTCAATCGTAATCGATTATTTTCTCCGCATTCGATTGCAGTCCATTTTTTTTTTCTGTTTATGATAAAGTGGCATAAAGCGGCGACTACGATGAAATTTCAAGGCGTAAAATTTAAACTTTAAGTCTTAAGCTGTAAGAAATGGACTAATTGCAACGATTATTTTCCTCACATTCAACTGTGATTGGTCAATTTCTTATGGCTTAAGGCTTAAAGCTTAAATTTTAAGCTTTTATCCCGGATCTACAATAGATATTTTAAGCCTTAAGCCGTAAGAAATTGACTAATTGCAGTTGAATCCAAGAAGAATAAGCGAATGTGATTCGCCCATTTCTTATGGCTGAAGGCTTAAAACCCTACTGTAGATCCGGACTTAATCTCATTATAGACGTCGCTTAAGACAATCTTACGACCCATTTTGGACATGTTTTGCTATCTGGGCTATTTGACTTGAATTTTGAATGAAATATTCGAGATTTCATTGCTTCTCACACATTTCAATTTTCGAAAAATAGAATCCCTTTGGAAAAAAATCTTTCCGCTTTCTTGCGTCCATATGGCCATAAATTTTCAACGTCATTGAAATGTGAACTGATCGATCGTTAGCTCAATTTCAATTGAAATCAGAATTATAAATGCGTCGAGTTAAGGGAAGTGTCATACATAACAGAATATTAATATAAAGAAATATATCGGAATATATATTTAAATATAATACGAAAGCATTTCGGAATATGCATTTATTAAAATTTTGTGCTGTGATATGTGTGAATGACACGATTTAGCATAAAACAAGCAACTATTGATTGAAATACTAATCAATATTATTACGTATTTTAATTCAATGTAAATTCGTTATATATATATAAAGCACTGAATTGTTCGTTTTTTTATTATTTAATGTTATAAATGCTCTTTTTATTGTGTATTTCCTATGCAAAGCGTTGCAAACAGAGACTCCTTATGTCTTTTGTCAAAGATATAGAATCTCTCAATATCAAGAAAAAAAGGTTAAAATTATAAATTAATGAATAGATAAATTGGAAAATGCAATATTGGAAAATGCAATTTTCGCGCATTTTTTCATTCAAAAAGATAGTGAGGTTTCTTGAGTTGTATTAGAAAACTATGTTTCCTTTTGTCCGTTTAATATATTTATTAAATACTATAGCTGTACATTGAAAATAACAGCAAATTGTATATAAGAATGATTAATACCAATAAAATTTCTTTGGAACACGATCTTCTTTAATATCCATTTTTTCCATGATATCCATCTCAAAAGTCTTTAATGCTGGCTATAAATAGAAAACATGCATTTAATTTTTTGTTTCTACACAAAATTTGTCTTAATATTGTTATAAATTCTTCATTCATTTTATGTATATATGTATAACTAATTAATATAATAAGATCTATAAATAAAAATAAACAAATTCGAGGTATTTTACATACGTCGAAAGTTATTTTTTCCACATCAGCTTTAGTTGTATCTTTTGCTTGCTCTTGATAAAGCTGAGGAAGTTTGTAATCTATCGTTTCTTTGCTTGAAACAGGAATAGGAATTATTCTACCAGATCTTATGGATACGCGTACACGCTGACCATCTTCTGTGAATCGCCATTCTATCGGAGTTGCTTCCCTGCAACGATTTGTAAATTAGTAATGTATAAACATTGACACTATACATTTATTTTCATAACATAAATTTTTTATGATGTAATAGATACTTACATATCTGAAGGATCAACCAATTGTATTTGTGTGGTGACTAATAATGGTTGTTCTTGCTGCACATATACACTAGGATATTTTTTATCCATCGTATGACATTCCAGCTTCGTGTTAAGTCCTTCGACAATTACCCAGTTTCTTTCTTGATAAATTTCTTTTATAATCCCTTGCTTTCCTTTATCTTTTCCTACTAAAACCTCTACCTAGAAAAATATAAATTTATACAAATGTTACAATATTTATATATCAAAATAATATTACTAATATCATCTCTTATCTTTTCACTTTTTATGAAAAGTCTATCAATAAAATAACGTACCCTATCACCTCGAAAGAAACTCCAATCCTTAATAGGCTCTACGTGAATGAATTTATGAAATTTACCAGGTGCATTATCACGACGAAATTGATAAGTCCATGGACGGTGTATTGAGAAACGAAATTGTTTTCTTTGAATCTTGCGTGGCAAATAATTTGGCTTGTTGGGTGTTTTCCAATAAACCTTAATACATTAACAAATAAAAATGTTAAAATTAATAATTAACTAATTGATCAGCAGAGCAGAATAACTTTGATCAAATTTTAATTAACTAGGGCAACGACTAATTCTAATAGACACAACTTGTAAAAATAAACAACTTTTAAGTTCAGTCATTCAAAATCCGAAAATTATAACTCATTATCTTAATATTATTCTCAAAAAAATATGTAATATTATAAAAATAATATATATTTTTTTTATAATCCCTTTTTTTATTTGTTATAAATGAATTTGCATACTACCTATATAAGACTATATACCTATATATAAGACTTCACTAATAGCTCACTTGGATTACTTTTAATACCTGTTTCTATTAATGTAGTTTAATTTACATCCAAGAATTAGAAAAAGATGAAAAGTAAGTTGAACCGATATTAAAGTCAATCTACATTGATAGAAATGGACATAAGTGAACTATTGATACTTTCGATCAGCATGAAAAAAAATTATAATATATTAAAAATTCATCACATTTAACTGAAATATAATTTTCATAAGGTTATACAATTTATGTTCTTTAACAATATACAGACTAAAACAATTTGACAATTGTGCAAACCTGTGCCATAGCTCGTTCTATGTAACTTTCCGGTAAATTTGCATATTTCTTTGACCATTCTCCTACGTGTTTTAACAAACTGGATGTCAATCTCATGTCTTCTTAAATTGTAGCAAAATTATTATTACACTTAAACGCAAATGTTACAATTTTCTAGCGTTATTTTTAAAATATCGTCCAAAATGTGCAATTTTTGGTTATGTGTCTTCTTAATAAAATAATCCCCACACTGTCCCGCACCACCTTACATCATCGTACCGTCAATGGAACGGAACAGATTTACATAGCGTTTTCGGCCCGGCCGGGTTTGCACCAACCTGGGTTGGATTAATGGCGTTTTGCGCTCTCCTATTGGTAGAGCGTGTGACGTCAACCAATAGGAAAGATTAATCCAACCCAGATTGGTGCAAACCCGATCGGGCCGAAAACGCTAACAGATTTGGAGGTTACCGGACAAAATCCATAAAAAATGGCGGACGAATGTTGGCATTTCTAGAAAATCCCTAGGATCCATAAATTTATTTCTGTAAGTTGTTAATTTTGTTGCGCGTTAGAGTATGCAGAGGTGCAGCATCGTACAGCGCTCAATACAAATGTTACAAAATTTGATTGACAGTTGTTTATCCATGCTAATGCATGTTAACTTTGAGTTAATTATTTTTATTTGTAACAAAATTTATTATATAACGAAATGGCCGAAAAAAAATTAGCTAGATTACATGTACCAACACTGGAGCACGGTAGATACATCTTTCATTACAATAGTTCATATAAACATATAAAGTAAAATATTGATAAATTATGGATTGATATAATTTGTATAACCTGTATGTATTTGTATTTGTATAATTTGTTAACATGCACTGGCATGGAGAAACAACTATCAATCAAATTTTGTAACATTTGGATTGAGCGCTGCACGATGCTGTACCTCTGTATACTCTAAAGGCCCGTCTACAATACACGGAGTAAGAAGTAAGAGTAAGAAATTGACCAATCACAGTCGA
>NW_017300299.1:352700-360745 GCF_001594075.2 Trachymyrmex cornetzi
TTTCTTACTCTTACTTCTTACTCCGTGTATTGTAGACGGGCCTTAAAGCGCAATAGAATTAACAACTTACAGAAATAAAGTTATGGATCCTAGGGATTTTCTAGAAATGCCAACATTCGTCCGCCATTTTTTATGGATTTTGTCCGGTAACCAATTTGGATAAAGTCAAAGCAACTATCAGAGGGCTCTGATAGAGACCGATTTCTGCGCTAGAATATGCATGGGGATTGATTCTGTGGCTGGGTTCGGAGAGACGCTATTAGCGCTATTTGTGTCATTCTATCTTCGTCACCCATTAAAAGGGAAATAAGGATAATATGACACAAATAGCGTTGATAACGCGCTGCCCGAACGCAGCCTGTATCTTAAAACGAGGTGAAAATTACAAAAATGATCGAATTTACTAGAATAATGATAATTTTATTGGTCAACACTTAGTAAATTTGCTTACTTTTGTCATTTTCAGGCCCAGTCTCACCAACTCTGATTAACTTATAGCGTTTAGTTAACTGGGCTGGTTAAGTTAACTGAGCTTGGTGAAAGTGGCACTTAATCGGTCAATTAGTCCATCGGAATTGACCAATCGCATTTATCGTCAAACAAAATGACAAATGAGATTGGTCAATTCCGATGGACTAATCGACCGATTAAAGTTAATCGGAGTTGGTGAAAGAGGCCCAAAGATGCGATATTACATCGGTTGGGTTAGGTCGTCATTTTAATTCAGTGATTACTTATAACTATAAGGTGCCTTTTTATGCTGACGCTCGACGCTCGTTTTCAGCGTTAAAATAAATCACGAAATCTCTCAAAATTGACGCTTGATATTCGCCAATTTCTATGACGTGACATATTTTGACGCCGAAAATGAGCATCGAGCGTCGGCATGAAAAGACACCTTTATAAGCTGATGACAGCTGGGGATCGATTCTGTATCTTGAAATGAGGTGAAAATTACAAAAGTGAGCGAATTTACTAGAATACTGATAATTTCATTGGTCAACGCCTAGTAAATTTGATCACTTTTGTCATTTTCATCTTGTTTGAAGATACAGAGGCTGCTTTCCTTTTAGGAGACACAGTCGACACAAATCGACACAAGTGTCGTTCTATCTTTGTCACTCTCTGAATATCAAGAAGGATAGAACGATATTTGTGTCGACTTGTGTCATCAAATGGAAAGCAGCCAGAATCAACCCCCTGATGCATTACATGAGTAAAGTTAAATTGTTAGAAAAAGAAGAAAGTATAGAATACGTACTTATAGTATGTACTTAAATAGTACATACATTATACGTATGCACATACATTAATATGCTAGATTCACACTGCATCCGATTTGCGTCGTACGACGCTCCACAACCAATCAGAAAATAGGATTCCGATGATACGAAGCAAAATCCATCGGAATCCTGTTTTCCGATTGGTTGGAGAGCAACTCGGTCGTACGACGCAAATCGGATGCAGTGTGAATCCAGCATTAGACTCTATGCGTAGAGTCCTAGGACTACCTAGGGTGCGATCCTAGACTTCACGCTGCAAATGG
This sequence comes from Trachymyrmex cornetzi, assembly GCF_001594075.2. Taxonomy (NCBI): domain Eukaryota; kingdom Metazoa; phylum Arthropoda; class Insecta; order Hymenoptera; family Formicidae; genus Trachymyrmex; species Trachymyrmex cornetzi. The sequence continues at coordinate 354,247 of NW_017300299.1, forward strand.
CTGCGTTCAGCAGACTCAACAGTTTTGCAACAGTTTTATGATTCTTCGCTGAGATAGGACTATTCCTTTAAAACTAAAAGTATAAACCAATCAGCGCGACGAATCATAAAACGGTTGCAAAACTGTTGAGTCTGCTGAACGCAGCCAATGCTTTGAAGCATTCTTTGATTGGTCAATTTGAAAAATTCTTTCTTCTGATTGGTCAACAAAGTGTTTACAGCATTAAAGCCCGGTTGCACCAACGTTACTTGAATTTTAAGCGAGGCTTAAAACTCTCTTCGTCCCTATCTCTTTTCGGTTTTAAAACGAGATAAAGAGAGTTTTAGGCGTCGTCTACAATACACGGAGTAAGAAGTAAGAGTAAGAAATTGACCAATCACAGTCGAATGTAAGAAGAATAATCGACTGTGATTGGTCAAGTTCTTACTCTTACTTCATACTCCGTGTATTGTAGACGGGCCTTTAAGTTTCGCTTAAAATCAAAGTAACGTTGGTGCAACCGAGCCTAAAGGGCTTCACACATGAAATGCATAACAGAGCATAAGCATAACATAAGACTGCTGGACCAATGAGCATTTAGCATAATGTCGCCATATTGATTTACATAAGATGCTCATTGGTTTAGCGGCCTTATGTTATGTTTATGCTCTGTTATGCGTTTCATGTGTGAAGCCCTTAACTGGATCACATCCCTAATTATACGCGCTAATGAATTAAAATGGCGCTCTGATCACATGATTTAGATAGCCAATCAGACCATACCCTTCAATGTCGCATCTCTGGTATCTAGGCCTCTAGTGTCGACTTGTGTCATCAAATGGAAAGCATCCCATGTTATCTCTTCCACCATGTGGAGAACCAATCAGAAGGTGTGCCCACTTTCGTCAAACTCTGATTATAGGATTATATCTCTAGATCCCCTTAAAGACTATTTTCAGGCTTTTCTCTCTCTGGCGCCAATTACAAAAATCTTTGTATTGAACAATTACTGAATAATAAACAATTTTTGTAAAAAACGTTGCAGAGTGCATACTTATGTTTAACGTTATTAATATTAATACATCGTAAAGAATTTAGAATAAATTTCTGCTGACATCATGGGCACGTACGATCTTAAGTGTTATGGGAGATAGGTTAGAAAAACATTTCAGTGCTTCGTGATTTTCATGTCTGTAGAAGATTGTATTATTTTATGCGTATCATAATGTTAATTCCGACGATTAGAAAGAGTGTACCATGTAATCTGCGACGAATTGTCGCATGTGTCACTTATAGAAACAAAATGCGAACGAAAATCGCACGACAGTACAACGAGACGAATTTGCTGTCTAGCTCGATCCCAAATGTTGCAACTTGTAGAATTTACAGCACTGAATCAGATTCTGAACCACGCGTCTCTTTGCCCATGCTTGTGACTAATGTCGAACCGTTCAAACCATCTTTTTTAATCCCGTTTCGTCTTTTTTTCTTTTCTTTTCAAACTATTCCACAGATAGATAAAGAGTTTTCTATATCCGAGACTCTCCAGGGAATCAGATACGTATGAGATTTTTTATGACTGATTAAATGCATTCTATAATATTGTTCTGGTACTAACAAGTATATCCTTACATTTCTAGGCAATAACAGTAATATCTAAGGCTTTGGCAAATGAAAACTATGATTCCTTGGAAGGTCTTGTAGCAGAAGATATGATAGAAGTTTTAAGGACAAAAATCGAGACCCTCAACTCTGAGCAAAGATGGTTAATTGCAGTAAATGAGAAAGATATTGCATTTCAAATTTTATCTGATATCTCAGCTGAGACAGGTAGCAGAATTATCAAATTAATACAATAATATTCCATAATATATATATGTGTGTGTATATATATATATATATATATATAATTCCATTCAAATTAAAACGATCTTCCATTATATCCCAGGTATGGGTGAGAAAAAGAAGCTAGAGCCAGCTTCTACATTCACAGACATCTCTAAATTTGGTGATATGTTAATATGTAATTATATTTTTACCCGTAAATATGTAAATAATGTTGGTGGTTCATGGATTGCGACTTTTGTAAATCATTATAGTATTAATGCTGTATTGTAGTTTTGTCAATCTATTTGCATAATAGTTTGAAATAAAATTTGTGTTAATCTATTTAATTATTTCTTGTCGCTATAGAAAATAAGTGCTAGCTATCTATATAACATTACTTTATATTTTTTAATAAAAAGATATCAATATGATATATGATTATTTACATTATATTGCATTTCAGACACATATATACATATAATACAAATCATATATTTTATTCACAATTAAAATATATGGATTCAATTTGTACATTCTATATAAATATTAGTTACTAATATGTTCCAATATCAATGGAATATAGTTTTTAATGTGCAGCAATGTTGCGCCAATTTGTGTCCCATTTTTTGAAACAGATATAACCAAAGGCCCCTACAAAATAAAATATTCTGTAATATAAAATATTTATCGCATATAATGATAAAATTTATACATTTAAAATTACCTGACACATTTGTGGATTATGTATCCAACATTCTTGTTTGGAACCTGCAGTTTGGAATAAATTGTTCTGTTTTGTGGCCACAAAATTAAAAAAATTTACTTCCAAATCTTCTAAATTACACACTGAAATCTTGATTACATTTAAATATGGTTCCATAAATAACGAGATAACAACCATAGCAGAGATACTAGCTTGCTTGAAGTTTATTTCGATAGACTTGGTTGAGAAAGCTATTAATTTATTTAAATGGTCTAATGTAGGCGATGGATCTCCTGCAATAATACAATATCATATAATCAAATACAATAAAAATTCCAACACTGAATAGAAATGTGTAAGCATAACATTATATCCAAAAATAAGATATAAATAGAAAAAATAAAACGTTCATATTTTCTTTATTATTTATATCTTCAGATATAATAAATTTTATGTATACACACGTTTATATCCAGTTTGTATTGACATTTTCGTTGTACTTGATTTAATTCGATAGAAAACGTTTTGTTTAATATCATATAATCAAATTTTAATACATACATCAAAAAATGTTTAATCTGTATTATAAGACAAAATTTCTATAATTACTTTTGTAAATTGCATCGGTGAGACGAAAGGGTTTAGTGATCGTTAAGGCAAACATTGGAATTTGATTACGTTCAGTTCCTTTTAATAATCTGTCTATTGCTGCAAATATAAATTAATCAATTACCAATTAGAAAATATTCAGACTATATATATAAATTCTGTGTGTTGTGTCATACATTTTCCTACTTCTTCAAATACTTTTGTGACTGGGATATTTTTACTGATATATTTGCTCAGATGCATGGCGTATAATCCGTATTTGCTGTTTGTTCTTTCGTAACTAGGACGATAACTAGACGTGGAATACGCTTGTACTAAATTTCGTAGGTTTTTCCTACTCTTATATTCTTTGACTTTTGGTATCTCATTATGAATATCAGGATTACATTCTCTGAAAGTTTTTAATACAACGTAACTGAATATTTGATTACATTGAACTGTCGATATGGCCTTAATTCCCAAATTATGTATATAAAAAAGTAGATAATTGTAGAATTTCTTACTTTGGTGGTACAGTTTGGCACATGTCCAATATCGTTACTAAAAGAGCAGGATCATTTTGCAATAATATAGCTAACAATTCACTCTCACAAATTGCATCTCTTCTTAAATAAGATTCTGGCGCATCAACAGCAAGCATGTAACTCTCTTGCATTTTAAAACCATGTCCAGCATAATAGAATAATCCTATATGACATAAACTTTAGTAAAGGCACTATATATGTATATTATTTCTATGTAGTGTATATTTATAATAATTCACCATAAACTCCTTCTTTTAAAACGTCACCAAATTTTTTTATAGCATTCTTCATTTGTTCAAGCGACAAGTTTACCAGACAGATTATTTTAAAATCGATTTCTTTTAACAGAATACCAATTTTTGCAGCATCGTTTTTAGGTGTCTCTAGACACATGTGATTTTCATAATCGTCATTTGCAATGATTAAAGCTATTTTCGCTATTGCTTTTTCACGAGGAAGGTCCAACTATATCAATACAAATATATATTATCATAACAGATTAGACAAAAATTCATTAAATTTTTATTCTCATAAAATAATAAATTGTATGTAATTTTTACCATTATATGACTTCTTTGAGTGATTACTTCATTAACGTCATTATTTATATAACAATGATATTTTCCTTCATGTTTAGAACTGAATTGTCTTATCTAAAACATTTTCTTTTTCTATTATACAATTTTTTAGCATTAATATTATGTATACTTACATGCAATACATTGGATGTATCTCCTTCTAATTTTATATTATCTCTAAACCATTGATAATGTGGCTCTGGATGACCTTGTGCTATACATTTAATTATAAAATCTTCACCTTCCTTAAGCTCTAAGAAAGCAGGTGGTTGTTGCTGTATAACTACAGGTACGCGAGATAACTTTACAAAAACTGATTTCGTTAGCAATGTAGATATTACTACCCTTCCATCATTGGTGATTTGTGAGATTTTACAATTATATTCTCCAGCTTGATCACAACTGTAAGAAATTGTATACATAATGAGTTAATATGTCACACGTCATAAATTGAGACAATATTTTTACCTATTTATAACAATGTCAAGTTCACAACTTTGCTGTCTCTGTAGCTCAATATTATTGTGATACCACTGATAACTCGGCGATGGTATACCCGTAGCTTTGCAAGAAAGACGAAGGTGTTGACCAAAAGATATTTCTAAAGTATCATGTTCTAGATCTTCAGAGGGATGTTTAACAATTATTGATGGCTCTAATAATAATTTTAAAAGTTAGATAATTGTTATGGAATATTTTATCTACAATATATCAGTTCTGAACTATCGAGAGACAGATATATACCTGGATAATGCAAGACAGACAAAACGTTGCCAAGTTCACAATCTCTGAGCAATGTGCATAATATTCCAACTGTACACATTTTTACATTAAGCTCGAACAGCAGATTGTCTGCTGGCGTTTTTGTAGCATTGATATTCTGTTCTAATGACTTTAGCCATGAATTCCTATAGGTGTGACAGATATATAAAGGTTTATTAAGAATATATACTTGTTGATTAATTTTTATCAAAGTTACCCGAATTGTTATTCTTTACCATTGGTATCCAAATTGTTTGGCTACGTGACAGGCGAGTATCTGCCAATTTGAGTTCTTATTTAACTCGTAAACTAATTCATTGTACATTCCTGATGGAATACGCTCTAAATACACATCTTCACTGATTTTTGCCATTTTAATATAATTGTATGTATTGATTGTTTTGCACAATTAGAACGATTAAAATATAATCTTATCGACGTAACGATTTACTTGGTGTCAAATGGGCGTTACTTATTATAGCACGCTTTTTCCTCAATGTGAAAGGAAGGAAATTAATGAATAAACGTCATCATACTTCAGGAAAAATATATCGCATTTATTTTAACTATTTTCTTCACAATTTACTTATCGAGAATACATTGATATTTTATAAAGAGGCACAGAATCTAGTGTTGAGATTTATGTTATATCTAATCTAATTTTATACATTAATTTTTTTGTATATATGTTTTTTAATAAAAAATATAGATCTGTCTTTGATAAAATTGAACTAGTGCACACTTTCTGTACTTAAAGTAAAATAAAAATCTATTTGACGTTTGGTGAAAGCAGGAAGGAAAATTTTAGTGCAGTCAAGTGAAGGAATAAAAAACAAAGACTTATTTTTTTAGAGGCAATAAGTCTGTTCGTGTTGCTTGCTTTTTTTGCGTTCAGCGTCATCGCTTTCTTTCTTTTCAACGCCTGAATATACATTTATCTCATTTTACGTACAAACGTTTTTGGGAATTTTAAGCAACGCGAACAGACCTAACCTCGGCGAATGGCTGCGTTCAGCAGAGAAAGCAACTTTGCAACTGTTGTAAAATTCTTGAATATGATTGGTTTGGGAAGATCCCGTTTGCCTATAGTTCTGATTGTACACACCACTCATATCAACTGGTGCCTAGTAATTTTTCACTGTTTTGCCAATGAGATTATTTTATTTTTAAATTGGCCAATCAGCGATACATGTGTGCAATATGCGATGTGTGCAATCGAAGCCCTCCCGATTGGTTTACACATTTAGATCCAATCAGGAACTAAGGGTAAGACCACCGACGAGATATTATTAAAGACCGTCAACCCTGGGCAAATTTTCGGCGGTATAAAAAGGCCTCCAAGGGCCCGGAGGTAATTCAAGAACGCTGACATTACCGACAATTGATATAAATTTGCTATTATTAACATAAATATTTGGCTCATGCATTATTAAATTTATGATTTTTTATTACATAAATGTCCCATAAATAAATATACATACTTGTAAAGCTGTAATATCCTATATATTGCAAAAAAA
>NW_017300299.1:360790-389034 GCF_001594075.2 Trachymyrmex cornetzi
TGCAATTATCATCTTTATTGATAATCAAACTTTGATGATAACACTGAAATCTCAATTTTAAAGAAAAATCGAGTATTATTGAGTTATAAATGCATAAATGCATCTACTAAACTAATAAATCATAAAATTAGTACAATATTATTAGTTTTTAACTCTTAATCACTTCAATATTCACAAGGACGCGAACTCCCGTAAGGATGTCGGTCTTTAATAGTATCTCGTCGGTGGTAAGACCAATCATATCGGTGAATTTTACAATAGTTGCAAAGCTGCTTTCTCTGCTGAACGCAGCCATTCACTGAGGTTAGGTCTGTTCACGTTGCTTAAAATTCCCGTCCAGCGTTTTTTTAGTGAGAAATGTTTACTGAGGGTAAACTGCTCACTGCGCAATCGCAAAATGGCGAGTGACTAGGGAACTTGTTTCGCATTGTTGCAACGATTTGAGGGAAAAATCGTAAAGTCCCTGAGGTGTTTCCGTGAGGGATACGGCCGCGAGAGGGCGGCGATCGTCGCGCGGCCAGTCCAGTCGGCCCGCGAAGTTGCAGCTCCTGCGCAATGCGCGTGGCGCGCTGCGCCGCATGATCTTGCGTATCAGTGTTCGGCAGTGCCATCCGGAAGGCACACATCAGCACGCATCGGGTTACGCGGGGAACAGCGACAGAGCGCGATAATCGTGATCCGTGCGAGAACCCGCGAGCAGTGGTGCCAGTGGTGCGTCGTCTACCGAGGGGGGGAAAAAAAAGCAAGGAAACGGATCGCGGATCGTGAGATTCGTGAGGACGGCGGACGGTGTTGTTCGGCGACGATAGGGTGGCTGGTTGGTGGTCGGCGGTCGCTCAGCGGCGGCGATAGTAGTGGTTGGTGGTGGCGGCGGTGGTGGTGGTGGTGGTGGGTGCTCCGGGTTCCGCGAGTGTCCGCGAAAAACTAGTGCCGCGAGCCATCATGGCGAACCCACGGAAATTCAGTGAAAAGATCGCGCTGCTGAACCAGAAGGAGGCGCAGGACTCGGCCGCATTCGAGGCGATCATGAAGGAGGTCTCGAACGTCACGAGCAGAGTAAGGAGATATCAGTATTATCCTTTGGCGTGGGTGGCTCGGTGCCGTGCCGCGATCGCGCCGTGACCCGTCGTGCACTTCCCTCGACTCAGATGTTAGAACGTAAACAACGGGTGTCTCCCCTCGCCCCCGTCATCCCCTTGCCCCAGTTCTTTCGCGTTCTCCGTCTCTCCTTTTTATCGTTGCGCTTACCGCGCTGTTCGGTCTCCGTGTGTGTGTGTGTGTGTGAGAGTGAGTGAGTGAGTGAGTGAGTGAGTGAGTGAGTGAGTGATTGAGTGTGTGTGTGTGTATACATATGCGTGCGTGCGTGCGTGCGTGTTGCCTGCCTGCCTTGTCTGCCCTGCCCGCCTGCCTGCCTGCCTGCCTGCCTGCTTGCCTGCCTGTGTATCGGCCGGGTTGCTCCGCGAGCGAGCGTGTGTGTATGTGCGACTGCTGGTGCAAGTGCATCGCAAGCGCGCGGCCGCATATCCTCGGCTCGCGGCTCCCGTTACCGCGAGAGAGCGGTGCACATATACCTACTATACTAACTTACGTCGCGTGGATTTTCCACGCACGCCCGCGCCGATCTAAAGCGCTCGGAGGCGCGATTACGCGACACGGATTAATCTCTCGCGAGCGTGATTGATCGCACGTCGAAATTCACGCACTTCGGTTCAACTCATGTTTTAACGCGACAACGATTCGTGGCTCCAAATTTATTTTTTGTTTGGCAATTCCGCGTTGTAGAGTCGGAGCGCGGTGTTTAAATACCCGCCGGACGGCACGTGGGATTTCAATTTCGATAAAAAAAAAAACCACGAAAAAAAGGGTAAAAACATCGAGAGGGGGCGCCGTTTTCTCGGGTGATCTCGCGGATGAAGTTTAGCGTTCGTTACGATGCGTTCGATTCATTTCCATGCGCATGTAAACATTCCGCTCTCTCAATAGCAGCGCCGGCGGCCCTCGAGGTATTTTCAACGGGAGCGTCGGCGAGGTTGGGTCGATGCATTTACCGTCCTCGAGCGCACCTCCGCATGCCCCCGTGCGGTTAGAACGTTCTCCAATCGCGTCGAAAAGATAAGGACGTCTCGCGGGACCGTTCGTCGCTATCCGAGTATCTCGGAGCGAAAATCTTCTGGACAAATGAAACGAGATTGGATCACCGCGCCTTTACGCAGAAATTTACTTGTTTAGACATCAAAACATGATTGTTTACTACCGGGTTCGGCAAACTACGGTTTATTATTATTATTGTACTCGTAATAATAATCACTATCTAGCTTGAATTTTCTTAATAAGAAATTGTTTTTATCTTATTTGCTATCTTATAAATATTTACATACTTTGAATTTTGTTAATGAAAATTTTGTTTTTTACATCGAGAAGAAATGTATCAAGTTTTAGTAAATAAAAAAATGATTGTCAAATTAAATTGATGATTTTGTACGAAATAAATAAATTTTTATATTTAATAAATAATTAGTTGGTACTATTTAAACAAATAATTTATTAAAATTTACATTTTTTTCCAGTGCATCTTGTTATATAAATATCTATATAATTTCCTAAATCTTGCCTCTTGTGATCTACAAAGTTTATAAAATATTTAAGCTTGCCGACCTTCGATTTAAAATGAGACCCGCTTAAATTTGACTGTCAAGTAGCTGTTAACTGTCAGCTTTTAAACAGTCGTGGCTTGTCTACCGATTAAACACAATGCGGGACCGAATTCCGTTAGATTTTACAATATTTCGTGCACGTTGTCCAAATTTTTCACTCACAGAACTTAGAGTACCGTTCAGATCGACAATCGGAGAATGAAATCCGGCTACGGAGATAAGAACCTGTTTATCGGAGCGTGGTCCACAGAAAGGCCGATCGTTATACCGTGAAAGTCAATACCTACGTCGCGAAGCCAACGCTTACGATCGACAAAAGGAATGACTGAAGATCACGAACACATTTGCGACTAAAGTAAGAATTAACCGTAGTGGGCTTTCTACAAGAAGCCATTGCCATTACCTAAGCTTTAAGTCGTAAGAAATTGACCAATCGTAGTCAAATGTGAAAAGAATAATCGACTTTAATTGGTGAATTTCTTACGACTTAAAAGTTAAAATGTAGATTGTAGAATAAGAATGTGCGAGGAGGGTGGCAGGATGATAAAAAAAGAATCGTCAGTCCTGACTCCGTAAGTCTCGCAGGAAGGAAGAGGAAAAACAGGTTGGTTAGCCTGCGCCGATGTCTGACTAATATTTGAGTTTTCGTTCGAAGCGCCTAATCTCGCAAGGCTAACCGGTCGAGTATACAATAAGCGGAGCTGTAAAGCTCGCTTACGACTACTGCTTTGTTTGCGGTGTGGTTGTCAATGACGGGACCTGCACAGGTGGCCTCGGCGAGCAGCTCGGTGGGTGCTAGTCCCACGGGATCCGGCGTACCGGAGACCCCGCTGTCCGTCAAGAGTGCCGGCGCCAGTCCACCGCAGTCCAGCGGCAAGCATCTGCACATTAACCTGGGAAATCAGTTCAGGGCGGGTGGCTCGCTGCCGAACGTTAACAACAATGTCAATTGCGGCAACGACGCGAAAGAGCACTCCTCGCCGCATCCCGGCGCGATCCACTCGATCGACCTTAAGGTCTGTACCGATCTTGCCCGAACGAAAACATCCCTCAGTTGTTGTTGCCCCGGCTTGTTGTCTCCCGAACGTTTCGTTGCACCCTCTGGAACGCACCCTCATCTCGTTCCACGGAGAAAAATTCTTCCAAGTCTGCACGTTACGTCGATTCGTTTTGGACATTACATTCAGGCACTCTGCCACAGGTTTATTCGAATTGAAAAGATCTCGGCGATCGAGAGAGCCAATCTTTCGTTGATGTCGGATGAAATTCGATATCTTGATAGTTTTGATCCATTTTAGATGAACGCAATGTTTTTGATTGCAAAGTTTCGAAAGAAATTCTTTCTTGCATAAAATTGATTTTTGAAATCACACGTTATTTTAAACTAATAACTTAATCATGTGAGTTTCGCGACAAAACTCATAACTTATCATTATTTTAAAACTTTTTGATGAAAGCTTCTTTTAAATCAGCACAAAATGAAAGACTTTTCTCCGTGTTTTCAAGGGTCGTTCCGCACTGCAGATATTTTATACAATTCGCTTTTTTTCCGCACTAGGTTCTAGTGGAAGTATACGAAATTTATTTCGGATAACACAGTATAATGTCTTGCTGTTTATTTTACTCGTATATGAAATAGGAAATGTATTGATAAATATTGTTCACGCTGCACATCACTGAACGCAGTAGGAGTTGTATCGACTGGTATCGATCGTAACAATTTTCTTTTCGTAATGATCTTCCCCTTTTTCTTTTTGCAACGTCTTTACACAGCAATGAAATTGCATGGCACGTACGCAATAGCACGAATTATTAGAGATATTCCCGATTGCATTGAACACTATAAATGTAGTTGTGTAGTCGATTATTTTTTAGTAGCAATTAAATTGAAATCCTGCGGTGACGAACAAAATAGTTAAAGTCGCAAAATAATTAGAATTATAACAACACGATTATGGTTAATTCGATGTGGCTATGCTACGTTAATTGCAGGTAAACGATGCATACGTTTTCGCTCGTGTTATATACTAAAAAGAATGACTCAAGGTTTTATCCTGCATTTTGAACTCTGTGACCTTTGTCTCATGTCTGTATTGTAGTTGCAGTGTATACATTCGATAAACAATGAAGAACTGTTTTATTAAGCTATGCAAACCAACATAAATTCCATGCAGAAAATACTTTTATGGAAATGACCAAGTCCAGTCATTAATGATTCTGTATATATTCATGCATAATTATTATTATATTCATGCAAATATCTGCTTCCGAGGGATTTACAGAATGACGTAGGTAGTCACGAAATCGCGATAATAAATTATAGCGGAAGTTTCGAAAAGTTTTAACGAATTTAAATCAATCGTCAAATTTCAAGCAGCTTACTAACTTGTAATAAGATTTATTATCAAATTGATTAATGATTTATATGACAAATCTAGCCAATAAGTATGTGTTTTTTTTTAAATATCGTGTGAAAAATTTTGCAAAATAATTTCATTTAGTCTTGACGTTATTTCAAAGTTTACAGTAAAATGTGCTTACGTTAGCAGCTGTGCATTATCCGAAGCAATAATTAAATTTTCTGAAGTTTTCTCGTACCCAGGTGGACTGAGAAAATTATGCGATGTTATTTCAGATAGAGATCCAATGATGAGATTACACAACATTTTTTTCCACATTGATGGAAAAAATGCTGGTTGTCGTACCGTAAAATCAAAGTGTAGAAAATTTCACGACTAAAGACCGTATAATTATGTGTACTACTACACGTAAACAAGTAATTAATTTACATGCGAAACTTTCGGAAATGTATACGCTATTATATAAAAACGCGTGTGCTTAAAATATACGATTGTCGAAATTATGGCACACTATCAGGCGAGGAAATCCCTACCTCGTACATAATTAAAGGATTCGTTATCAGACATATGAATAAGTTCGCAATTTGTAAAGTCAACCTTAAGCATACACAGTTTCTAAAATAGACTTATGGACTTACCTCATTTTTATACACTGGGGATCCTTCGGTTTTACTGAACTGACAGTGATTTCTATAGCTTCCTTCGATATTTTACTTCACAATATTTTTTAAAATAAATATTTTCTCTCGAGAAACTATTGTACCTAATTAACTTTGCTATATAATTTACTCTTTGTAACGAATCCTTTTTAATTAATTTGACACACCCCGCTTCACCCTACACGCGATTCTGCGAACAGTGAGAAAGTCAAATGGTATACTAGAATCAAAGGCGAATAAAATCATAAAAAATTATTTAATTAAACATGGACACACAAATATCTCGTGATTATGCATCGATATCTCATACCCCTCCCTTTAATTTGCTTGGATTTGATTTAATTTCAATGCATATTTATATCTTGGCCAATATTTTAATATCAAACATTAATATTTTCTACTAATTTTATTCATGTTAGACCGCACAGCGTGTTCATAATAATTACTTATTATTATTATTATTATTATACAAATCACATTTTTAAAATTTACGTAATTCGTATATCCCTATATGCTACTTCTTTCTTCTTTATTATTTTCCACGAACGAATTGTTTTACTTCGTAACGTTATGCGCGGGATATATCGGAGAACATCGTCGCATGTGCTTGTGGAGTAAATTCTTCTCCCATGTGTCGAATTAAACCATAAACCACAACTGTAACAAAATACATTTACACGATTAATTAACGGAAAACAAGTATAAAAAGGATTTTACTGACAATGTCGATTTAACCGCACCAAAAATGTATTCTTTTACTATGATAATAATAATAATAATAATAATAATATTGAATTAAAAAATAAAACGTTTAATTACAATTTTATTAAGAGTTACTGTCGTTACTGACTTGAAACAATGAATCTATTTACCTCTGGTACAGTTCCTTGGACGCATTTCGCTATTTCGTAGATTTTTTCGCATGCATCTGCGCCGTCTGAAACATTAACCAAATCAGAGCGGGAAGTTAATGAAATAATAATAAAGTAATTATAAAAAAATGCATTTTGCTCACACAACGTACCTTGCTTAGCGCATTTGTTCAAAATTTTGTTACCTATCTCTTGAAATTGTTCTGGGATAACGCTTATCAGCATGTCAGCTTCCAAATTACCCTCTTCATCGACCTAATCGGCGAAAAATCGTTTCGATCAGATTTGCATTCGTCGTATAAATAGTGTATAAATAAGCGTAATGATATCTATAAAAATGTTACCAAGCTAAAGGCATCGAGAAGGCAGTTCATGTAGCACGTTATACTCCGGTCATTCGAAAGCTTCCCATCGTTAACTTCATCGATACTCGCTGCATCGCGAAATTGAGATATCCGTTATAAATGCGAGGAGATGAAAACTTTGATATATAGATAGAAAGCTCTTGTAATAGAAGAAATCTATTTCTTTCGAAATGACTATAATGTTTGACTTTGGGGCTTGAAACGGTTATGGAAAATAGTTTGTATAATAGCGCGGGATTATTGGCCGCATGTTGATCGTGCTATTAATTGCGGGGCTCACCTTGAGACGTTCCGTGTTCGGCCATGCACCGTTCCTTGTCAGCTTGAACCATCTCCAACATTTCCGCGGGGATCCAGTCAGGTGGCTACGCAAAATCAGAATTTATTACGAGCGCGTCGCAGTGGGTATTCTCGTGTGTCGGACTTTAGCACCATTCTCGACAGGTCGCGCGCGCGCGCGCGCGCGCGACGTTCGGCGAATCGCACATCACAATGCGTACAGCGACCTCACTGCCGATTATTGTCCCTATTGTACGGGGATCTGGAGCGCGTTTAACGAAAGTAAGCTGAAGGGCTTACCCCGGCGGACACGTAAATCGCCTGTAGCAACACTACGCCGAGGATCACTGACACGTGCATTGTCGTACGTTTGCTTGCTCGCTCGCTCGCTCGCTCGCTCGCTTCAACCTCGATATGTCACTTTTCAAAGGCAAAATGTACCATCCGCGCTGGTTACGCGCTGTTTTTATAACGCCGCGACGACGGGATGTGGGCGTGCTTGACAGAGGGCTAATGCTATATCCTTCACTTACTGATTGAGGCTCTTCGTCGTTAAGTCGCCGGTTAAACCCCAGCTAATTTTCGACTCTTAACGGAAGCGTGCAGACCGTTCAATTACATGTGTCCGCGACCTTGTATGTATCCTGAATATGCATATGCATTTATACAAACGTACGTTCGTTAATAGTGCGTGGAACTTTTTCATTCAGTGTACATGTAATTGGTATCGACAAAGCTAGGGAATAAGTGATTTTTTTCCCCCCTCGTTTTATACTCGATGATAATACTGTCCAATAAGATGCGTAAATTATTTTAATAAAATATTGCCAACTTACGTAAATATTCTAATATGATTCATTAAACAATGTAAACTATATATATATATATATTTTATAGAAATTTTTAACTTTTTAAAAATCATCTTTAAAAGAGAAAAAAATAGTCTCTATTGGGAAGACGAACATATTCTTATTGATCTTTCTCTATTTCTAATTTTCCGTGGAAATTATGAAATTACACTTCAAATATTTACTTTAAGCTGAATAACGGGAAGCTCTTAATATACGTAATTAACTCTATTGAACCTAAGCCGGAGACGGACGCTTATTCGGTTCAACGCACGACCCTATGATGTTTTCAATTTCGACATATTTACTGTCGGAATTAATTATGTATATCTCAAGCTTTGGATATTCTGTTTTCCAACAATTCAATTTGCATGCCTCTGTATTCGAATTTATCATCATGTTACAAAAGATTTTTGTAATATGTCGTAGCAGAATTATTTTTTTACTAATTCACAATAGGTCATTTTTACTAATTTATAAAAAAAATACTTATACGTAGTATTATCAATACCTAAACAAAGCGTATCTATTAATAATGTGGAAAATGCTTGCACGAGACGGTGTCGTAACCAGTAAAGATACAATGTACGTAGCGATTATCAAATTACTGTTGAATTGTAAGAATCATCGTCAACATCGTGATACGAAATTGCTAGGTATGATAATAACTGAAAATTGGTTAATTTTGTCGTTTTACATCCGAGGTAGAAGAAAAAAAAAGATAAAAAGATCTCGTATTAACTGTGCTCGTATTTGTGATGCACTAATTTGATATTTCCGATCATATTACCACCATAATAACTTGGAATTATACATCAAACTTTGTATTGTACGATTGTTGCAATTTGTCAATGAATATAATTGTTTGCTTATAGGAAGCTGCAATATGTAACGCTGCCGGAGGTAATAAACAAAGGGAATTCGTATTTCAGTTTACAGTATACGCGCATAGAGCACGTATCACGTATCACTTCATAACGAAGCAATTAAATCGTGGAACGAAATGTAATATCGAAACCGCGTCATATACACCACGTTATTATTGACGTTTGCGACATTTGTAAGTCTTTGCGAGGCGAGGGCAAAAGACAGTATTCTCAAATTTAACCGCATTAAATCAAATCGATGAACTCGTCTGATTGACCTTCTATTACGCGTTATTTTCCATCTACTAGCAATCATTGAAAATTAATTAGATTACGGATATAACGTAATTCGATTGATGGTGTGTTTAGATAGTTGAGACATTTGTGGATTCACGCAACAAGTTAAAGAATTGCGTGTTATCGAAGAAAAAAAAAAGAAAAAACAGATTTAGAAATAAGATTTTGTGAAATAATACGAAATAATAAGAATGTAGGTCTGACAAATAAGTTTTTTTTATGGATATCAAATAACGAAAAATTTTTTTCATAGACGAGATCAATAACGAGATCTGTAAGCATTCCCTTGAATCGATTTTCTTTAGTGTTTCATCTGAAACTTAGATGAGCGCAAAATTGTACGTAATTCAGATATAGACGGTTAACTTCTTTAGTATTTTAGCTGAAACTCGTACGACGTATCGCAAAATTGTATGTAATTCGGAATAATGTAAAGCCGCGTTTCCTCGTACCGACAGACCTTGTAAGTTTCCTGAATAAGTGATACTTTGTGAGCTGTCTTATAGCTTCGCGCGAAATTGATCGATCACACAGGACAATGGGAAATCATTGTGTTTAGTCTAGGAGTATCACAATGCCACGGAGAGCTACGTGCTTATTAATACACTTCGACCTTGATGCAGCGCTTGGTTTGAGGGTAAAACGAGTCCTATAATACCGCTTATATCCCGCGCAAGTTTCTATTAGCAGTTGGTGCGACAAATTGCCGGCATACGATCTATTCTAATATCCGATTATCTCAAGTCTACGTGCCGTACCAAAATGTTCCAAATTGGACAACGCGTTTCTTAATGGTTGCGCGTTTTCAGGAAAAGCAGCGGTTGCAATTGTTGTTAGATTCTTTAATACAATTGATTTATACCTTTACCAGGTTGCCACAGACTTGGAAAACCGGAAAAACCGGGAAAACCGGGAAAAGTTAGGGGAAAATGTAAAAAAGCCTGGAATTTCAAAATTTGCTCGCAATTTTCTTAAACTGCTCCTATTCCAAATATAATTGTTATAATTTTTTAAATATTATATCTGACGTTTATAGTTTAAAACTTGCGCATTTTAAACGATTTTAACAAAATAATTCAAATATATATTTTATTCAATATTTTTATTTGATCCCTCTTTTTCGTCGCGTAACTGCATTCTTTTTTTCAAAACTAATTTTTGCTGGCTTCAATTTGCACCCAAAATTTTACTATGCTACTAAGTTTTTTTTGCATTTTTAATATAGCTTTCCTACAATCCTTGAGTTTAAATGTTAAAATTTACATATTTTATATTAATCGTGGAAAATTTTCCATTTTCATCTGGAAAACCTGGAGAAATCAGGAGGGAATGTTAAAATTTATTTTCTGTGACAATCTTGATTTAGATCCGCTAAGGACGCGAAATATTGAAGAATAGTTGCAGAGCTACTTTTTCTGCTAAACGCAACTATCGCCAATTCCGACGAGACGATCACTGCTTTTCTCTCTCGGAACGCGATATATTCAAGTGTGTATAAAGCAATCGCTCGCAATTAAGAAAAGACCCGGATACATTGCCACCTAGCCAAGGTCGAACTTCGATCGCGAGAAAATGCACCGAGGCGGTCTACCTCCTCTTCTCGGATGTATGTGCGATCGGGGTCAAGAGATCCCTCCCAGGTTCTTACCCCGCCGTTCGATCATTCGTTGTGCGCCTCTCGAGGCCTCCTGTCGTCGCGTCGCGATTGCATTCGCGTCGTCTTCTCGCTCGTCCAACTTTCTCGCGCGCACACGAATCGATCGAATTTCCGGCGGATTTCTGCTCCTGCGCACGTGCCGTGGCGCACCTATCCGCCGTTCATGTCGCCGCGAAGAGAACCTCGGTCTAGCTTTGCGCTCCGATCTCTGTCGGCGCAATCTCAATTGAATGGCAGCCCCGTGGGCGATAACGCGTACGTACTCATTCTCGGGATAATATAAATAGCAAGCTCGGAATAATATCGCCGTAATACTTAATTCCATTTCATTTCGGAACTACGTCTAACATCCCTATATTCAAATGCTTGTACAAACTAAACTAAAACTGTTCTAATTTTCATGAACGTGGAATAGGGAAATATTAGTGTATCGACTAGAAAAAAATACAAAAAAGATTATCTTACTGTCAAAAACTTGGAATTTAAAACGTAATTGGGCTCAAATTGGCCGTTATTTGCAAAGTAACTTTGCGTTTTTTTTTTTCAACAAAAAAGAACTGGAAAGAGGATCGTCGTTTGCTTTCTCGATCATAGAGTGCTTCTGTAGCCTTTAGAATGAGTCGAGTTTACACGAAAGGATATTCCTCCAACACGGATAACTCCGGGAACACGGCAGAAAACAAACGCCATCGCGTACACGTGCTTCAGGGCAAGTGTGCACTCGCAAACAGAATATTGATCGCGTTACTCTCGTGCAGGTACTCACCAGTTTCATTCGTTCCCGGCGCGGCGTGCCGATTGTTACGGTTACGGCTGCTACTGCAGCCGCAGCTGCACCCAGCCTCGAATTGCATTGTTGCGAAATTTTACGCGGGAGGGTCAATACCGTTTCTCGCAGAGCAACGCTTTACCATCGTTTGCAAAACAGAATCTGCATCCTTTGATCCGCCCGCTTGCAGCTCACGACACGACAATAGACTTCCGAGGATAACGCTCGTTTCTCATTGAGATTCCCGGGGATTACGTCCGAGTGTATTAACGAAGCAATCTCTTCAAGAGACAAACTCGCTATAAACTGCTTGTTTCCTGTTTCTTTGCTTTATCCATGATGAGACAGAGTTTATGAATTTATATCAGAGAATACGAACGTAAGTTGATATTTTGTACGCGATTAGGTGGAATTATCCATGATTCTTGCGGAAAAGCGCGACGAATTCGGTCAGAGATGCGTCCTGTTTCTTTCTTATCAGTCTTGAATGGCGATGGGTATCCTTGTTGAACTGGGTCATCGTCGTCGTCGTCGTCGTCGTCGTCGGCAGACGGCGGCGAAGCGTCGTGACGACGACCGACGACGACGTATGTGGGTGGAGCGAAGTTGTCATCAGAAGGCAAGGATATAACCTACCTAGGAGTAGAGAACTGTGCGAGCGAGTAGGAGGAGCGGGAGGTCGTAAAGGGAAGTTTCTTCCGTGACGATCGGTTCCCGACCTCTTCAACGTCGTGTTCCATATTACTCGCCCCATTCATAAGACGTGTCTCGCACGTCCTTATTTTCCAGGCTAAAATATTTTCGTTTAATATTTCTGTCCGACTCTCACCATTAAGATCCATCTTCCATTAACGAAAATTTAATCATTCGCCACCTTCTTCGTCGCTTTTTATGTAGCTTGTGTATTAATCATCCTGTTGATCGAGAGTTCGATTAATATTCCGCGTAAGTTGGTGCTGCCAATTTACATTCAAACTTAAATCTTGTTTTGCATTTTTATATAGCAGAAATATTTCCGGAGTTGAAATCCAATTTCAGCGTAACTCTGCCAAAAGTTTGATGATTATCCTGCGTTACGTAATATTATCCAATAATGCCGAGAGGATCTTTGATTTTCTCGTTGAGAAAATCCTTATACGGCGTGATTCGCGCGAGGGACTGCTTCGCTCCATAATTTCTCATTCCACTGCACCGTTAGCGATCCGACATCGGACGGTCGACTTGCATAAGAGGTCAAATGAAGATAAAATTACAACCTGGAAAGTGTCATCGGCGTTCGATCGACCGCGGTGTCCTTGAATATCATCTGTGAAAGTCGAAGGACATAAACCGGATGAATATTTAATAACAGAGCATCGTGGCTCAAGTCCAAATCAAAGTTCATTCAAGTCGGGAAAAAGTTTAACTTCTCTGCTGTAAAATTTTTTTCTGCGTCAGCATCAATCTCTTTCGCTTTATAACTATGCGAATATTTATTATTTTTGCGTAAAATCAATACTTTGTATTAGGATGATAATTTTTCGCTGAGGGTATTTGTTCATATAGACCCAAGATTTTCCCTCGTATTTCGCTTTTTTTCTTCGTTCGGGCATAAACCACGCGTATTGACGCGTACACGACCTTCGAAAACGGTTCTTTTCGCATAACATTGTACTGAAAAGGAATTTAATAAATTATCGCATCTAAAAGCTTAAGAGATTGCTTCTGAAAACGGACATGCAATTTTCCGATTAAAATTGTGTTTGTATGATTTCTTTCATTTGCGAAAGAGAAGAAAAATATAAAGAACGAATTAATCATAAATATTATTTTTATTATTTGTTGCAACATAGAATTGTTTTGCACAAATTAATATAACGATAAATTTTAACGATTATTTGCATAAATCTAGATGATATGTTAAATCCACGAGACACATTTTTAAATATATCTCTTTTTATGTAAATATTTATATAGTATTTTTCAACGAGAGAAAAGATAGATCAATGTGGGCGCAGGTATAAGACGCATGTGGTTAATAGAAAGTTGTTATAATAAAACGACTAAAAAGATATAAATGATTAGTAGAAAGTTGCAAATTTTCCCGTTGAAAACTTGTTTCGCTTTGAGGTCGGAGTTGGATTTCCATGTGAATAATACAAGACAAGCGAGCTATCTTTTGGAAAGTTTTTGCAAAAATTTCAAGTTTGAACTCTTATCATTCGGATAGGATCTTTTTCATGTCTTTCAATTCTGTCGTATCACAAGGTTAGGAACGGAATAAATTAAAATTCGGGACAGTAAGCGACATGCAGCACCATAGTGCTTTGCATTCCGCGATGCGATTGGATGCGAACGATATGTTGCAGGCGCACGTGTGCGCTACTACTTTGACAGGCTCACTCTCTGGTAATCTCATTCTTGAATATGGATAGCGTAGTAATTACATTCTGGTCTCTTCGTGGCGAGACGTGAAACACAAGAGGGAATCGGCTGGCGGCGACGCGACGTATGTAACATCGATCGTGCAGCCTTGTAACCCTCAATGTGCTTCGCATCCGTCACACGTTGCTCTCGCGAGACTAATATTGGCCTCGTGTCAGGAAATGCAGGTAAGGAGAGTTGCTGTCGCGCACGTTCGTTTTGATTACCGGCACGTGTCGACATGCCGCGAACAGTAGTGACGATGAGCTTCACCGCGTATTCTCTAATCTATTGAAACTTATTGAGAGAGAGAGAGAAAGGGAGGGAGAGAGAAATATATGAAGATACTATGAAAACCGCCAGAGCCGCTCCGGCAGCAGAGCTGTATAACGATAAACGGCTTTAGCCGCCTCACATTGTCTTCAAATGGGTCATTCATTTCTAAACTGGATTATGACAACGTATTTTATAATCGAGAAATACACGGCATTCAACAAGAGAAAATCGCGTCTAAAGGAACGCTAACGTTGCAAAAAGAGCCTGCTGCACGGAGACGGTTGATTATTCTCGTTCAACTTTCAGGCGAGAATATGGCGAATGTGGTAAATATGGTTCGCACGAGGACACGAGGACACGGACATGCCTTTTATTAGCGTCGACATTAATTGAAGGTATATGGTTCTTGAACGAGCGCGCGGCTTGGTCGATGCGCCGCGTCGCGCCGTCTCGTGCGACGCCCACGGCCCTGACATTGGGAAAGTTGTGAATGGGAGACGTCGACCCGCGCGTGGAATCACTATTTCATTTCCAGATTTTTTATCCAGATATTATTAGTGAAGTTTTATTTTTTCTTTCTCTCAAGAGGAGTACGCAGTAAAGATCTCTAATATAGCCTTTTTGGTATATATATATATATCTTTCTCAGTATCATTTTAGAAACAAATTAGCAGAGATCTCTTGATCGCGCGTTTGAAAAAAGAAGGAGGAGAATTCTGACTCTACGCTCTTTACAAATTTAATTAACAACAAGAAGATCTTTTGTTTTAGGCGTTAAAATAGTAGCTCTTCCTTATCGATTCGTGTGGCAGCACGATCGTCGTCATAAATCATACAAGTTAATAGCATTTTGTGGCTGCTTATAACATCGTTATTTATAATTTCTGGACGGGGTTTTATCCTAACAAAGGCTTTATATAAAGCCCGGCGTGGCCGGAGCGAGCGTCCACTATTCCTGCGCGCGGCGGAATATGTTAACGTCCACTATCATCATACGCGCGCGGACGCGACGAATATCCCGGGCACGTGCACGCAGACTACGTCTGTGTGCGCTGCTCGTCTATGCGACGTAAAAAAAGTCGCGGTGAAGTTATTCTTGCATCGTCACTATACCAGACGCCGATACGTTCTGCATATTACATTATGCAAATGGGGTAACGTAGCGTAGTGATGATCCGGTCGTTAAAACTTGTATCGCGGCGCTAGCTTCCTCAAAATACGCTTCGATAAAACCTATCGCGCGGGAGTTATCACACGCGTGCTTGCGCGCGTGGTTAAGCTGTTACGTCACCGGCAATTCCAACTACGTGGAACTGTTGCGTCGCATATAAATATCGCTATACATCTACTCGCCACGGCGAGTGTGAGAATCAAAGATTTCTCCTAATTAACGAGACGCGCAATCGTAAACTTTTTTCTCTACAATCGCTTTCGAAATACGCAGAGTGATAGAATAATATAAAAAGAGATGCAAGAGTTTCGAATTTTTATCCTATGGAATATTAGGCTGTGAATATAAGGTGATAATATTGTAGAATGAGAAAGATAGAGAAAGTTAAGACAAAGGAAAGGAAAGAGAAACAGTTAAGGGTGAATAGAAAAATAGGTGGTAGAATATTATATAAGTCTAGGTATAAGTAAACGTGCGTGGGAGGTATGATGGATGAGTGGGTTTAGGAATAGTTTTGTGTAAACCAAGTCCTTTTCTTTCTTCTTGAAGTACAATAAATTTTTATGTTGTAGACTTCAGTATCAGACTCCTCCTTCCTTACCCTAATAAAATGAACTGCAATATTCACGAACATTGACATTTCGATAACGGATTTGGATACGGAGTATTCAATAACGTATAGCTTCAATATAGATATCATTATATTCGATTTCTAACATAAATATTAAATAATGAGAGTTTGATTTCGAATAAAGTGTTGTGTCATGTCAAATGATTCGCTGGTACATCCACTTGAAGTATGATGTCGAAACGCCTTTCGAAACTGATATTGTCGTATGATTAACGAGCGGATGAGATACGCACGATCATCCACGAATCGTCCACCATAATCGTGGGAGAGACGTTCCGTGTTTATCGCATAATTCAACAGATATTAGGTAATAGCCGTGCGACCCACGTTTGTCCAACACATGTCGACTAACGCAGCGCGCGAGAGCAGATTTCTTTATTAGACAAATTCTCGCCGCAGGCAGGAAGCTCAAAATCCCACGAGATTGTTTCATCCCCGTTAGCCCCTGGCGCTTATTTTCTTATGAGAATTTAATAGGGGAATTTTTTTAACGATTATGCGTCTTATAGGAAAGCTCTCTCCAACTTTAAATTAACCCAAACTTCCAAACATCTTTTAATTGTTATTAATGATTATTGTTAATTAAGTTTGTTGCTTCTATTATATTGTACATGTAAGATCTGTGTAAGATCGCAAAAGATGAATGCAAAGAATTTAGAATTAAAGAATAATTTCATCGTCGATAAGATGATTATGAGATGTAGAGAATGTAATCGCAAATAATCTTCACCTGGAGTTTCTTAAAAGGAAAACATGATGTTATCTGATCTAGCTAGCGATGTCCAATTTATAGAATGCCTTCTTTTCTTGAGAAGCAGCGAGATATTGCTTCTCAGAAGTGGCTCTTGATACACATCTCCCTGCGTCTCAAGCGAGAAGCGTAAGGGAAGAATATTGTAACTGTTTGCTGAAAAACTTAATATATAATGAAATACGCGGCAAAAATAGCCACGATAGAAAGCAGCGAGGTGATAACGTATTCGATAGATTGCGACATAAAATTTATGTCATAGTAAAAAACGCGAGATATCGATGGAGCTCAGACTCGTTGAATTTTCTTGTACATAACGCGTTATGAATTTTTTCAGATGAAACATCCAAATGGATTTCTATAGGTATCCGGGCCATCCAAACACCGGCATTAAATTGCTTTACGTCATTTTAATCGCCACTCATAACGCCGACGACGATGGCGGGGTCATAAAGCAGACGAGACGTTTTATGAGACGGGATTCGCGAAGCGAGAAAATTCTTCGTCGTCGGTTGAATGGTTTGCCGATGGTTGGAGAGTTCAGAGACCGGGTTTTGCCACCAAAGCACGTAGATAGAAGCGAATTATTTTGCTTCGACCTCGTCTCCTTCCTACCTCTCACGTATAAAGCACGTGAATGTGTCTTCGTAATGACTCCTCTCGGGTGCACTGTATAATTTGGAATAATGTAATTCGTCGGAATTCTATTTTATCAGTGATATGACTCACAGTGCTCGTTAATTATCACTGCTCGCTCTTATTTCCCGGAGCATTGATATCTCCAGTCGTTCTGCTCGCATTTTTATTTGACTCGAAAATCGAATCGGACACGAGCAGCGCTTACAATCGTTTTTTTTTCTCGCAAACAAGGAGCTAAAATTATTTTATCGCATTAAAATTTTACAGAAAAGACATTTATATCTCATACAGTATACGTACTTATTGATTGCGATAATATTATATAAAGAAACTGCAAGGAAAGAACGATTTTGTTGAAGTATTTAAAAATTAAGCTAAATATAAATAACTTGATTAACCTATTAAAATAATTATGTAGGACGTTCAAATTAATTACTAAAATGTCAAAACTTCTTATACAGTATTGCTTATTATACTTGAGATTTTTACGTA
This sequence comes from Trachymyrmex cornetzi, assembly GCF_001594075.2. Taxonomy (NCBI): domain Eukaryota; kingdom Metazoa; phylum Arthropoda; class Insecta; order Hymenoptera; family Formicidae; genus Trachymyrmex; species Trachymyrmex cornetzi. The sequence continues at coordinate 378,780 of NW_017300299.1, forward strand.
ATTATTTTGGTGCAAAAAAGTTATTTTGTGATCTACATTTAGCTAGATTTTTAAATACAGCTTCAGCGAAATCATTCTTTCCGTACATATTCTTGGATTATAAAAATGTATTGTCTCAGTGGTTATTCCTATTGAAATAAAAATAAATGTGTAAGAAACTCAAACATGAACAATACTGCAAAAAATTTTCTACAACTAACTTGAGCGTCTACATAATAATAATACATACTAATTTGATAGTCCAATAAAATTATCTTCAGATGTATTTAACTTTAGATACTTTAACAAAACTGTTTTTTTTTTGTACAGTTGCACAAAAAGTTAGTCCACGATAAAGGCACAGCATTGCTCGTTACCGCACAATTCGCAAACGTTTCTGTTATCGTTAATTTACATTATAATCTTTGCACGCTGTTACACCGCCGCGCAATGCCAATTGTAATCCTCAAGAAGGATTTGTGCGTTTTTTGCAGACGGCGCTCAGCAATCTGGAGGAGATGCAGCACAACGCCATGTACCGTAGCGACAACAGAAGCCGAAGCATGGGGGTGGGACCTATGCGATCTCGCCCGATGGAAAAAAGGCACGACACGTCACCGTACAGCGGCGTGCCTTACCTGTCGCCACCGCCACCGGATACCTGGCGGAGAACAAACTCGGACTCCGCTTTGCATCAGAGCGCCAACGAGGCTTGCCAATCAACCTCCGCCATACCTCATCGACGAGGTAGCGACGCATCTCGGTTTTACTCTTTTCTTTTCTTTTTATTTATCATAGGTAAACCTGTTTCGACCAGTATACCCCGGATGACCCATGACGCGCGCTTTCTCTCTACGACGGATGCTGAGTGAAAGACTACGAGTTATCAAATCTTACGTAATACAAGGTTTCGTCAAAGCGCTTACTACGTGCTGTTATCCACGCACTGAGAAAAGCTTCTGGTTGAAAATGGACAAACTAAACAAATTCTGATCACATTAATCAGAATTTTGGTCATCATAATTGGACATCTGGTTATTTCAATTAAAATTTTGATTGATATTTGATTGGAAACTTCTGGTTTGTCCATTTTTAATCAGAAATTTTTCTCAGTGCGAGAATTAATGTCTATATTTGCAGTGTTTTTTCAAGTATCTTCATTATAAATAAAAATATAACTATTTACTCCAATTCATATCGAGTATAATATTGAGATATATGTGTCTAATCTATTAAAACTTTGTCATAAATATTACATTTTTTAAAAGCGTATTTCTGCAGATCTACTGCAGTTGATCAAGAGAATTAGGGCGATTAATCAAATATCTTGTATAAAACTCACCATTTCACACGTAAACATTATTTCGTCAACCGTTAATAATTTAAACGAGGCTAAAATGATACGTCGTGCAGTTTACGTGATTTATTTTGCGTGAAAATGAAATCATGTTTTTACTCCCTCGACATTTAACAATTCGAGCGTGATCGAGTATTCGCATGGGTGAATGACACAGTTTTTCAGCGTCGTTTGGATTCTATATTAATGAGTTCACTCTATATAAAACGCTCTTCGCGAAGTTGCTTCTTTGACTTTTGACTTTTGACGTGATTTTGCGAATCAGCCCAGCTCGGAAATTCCGTCATTACCATATTGCCTCGTTACTTCGTTATGTCGCGACACCGCTTCGTTCCTTTATAAGTGGTTACCTAGAGAATTTTACAAAGAGATTGATCTCTCAGAGACCTTACACGTTCGCCTCTGAAGTGCATGCGGCTTATAATCTACCCGTTAAAGGCTTTCACAACTCCAAACTATATGAACCTAGAATTCTCGTGGTTTTACATCTTGCAGCATTCGCAAAACTAATTAGATGCTTTTACTATACGCCGATTATAAAGTTGATACAATTTAAACAAGGAATCGATCCTCTCCCAAGACAAAGTTCGCAAAGTTCTTCGTGCAGATGTGACGTGCAAAGTCTTTGGAACAATAACACGGTACAGTTTTGATATAAATTATCCTTAGATCGCGTCAAATCGCGAAACTTTCCAGAGCGAACTCGTGCTAGAGATCAGTGTACAACGGAACATATGAAATGTTATACGATAGTAACTAGTAACGTTAGTAAGCGGTATTACGTTGCTCCGGAGAAATCGGATAACTAGTTTGAGAAACTTCATGCATTCTGTACAACCGTAACGGAAGATGCTGTATCAAAATGATCATTTTATATTCAGCATCGCGCAAGCAAAGTATTGTCTGGAATAAGAGAAATCATGTTAACATATATCGGCTTTACGACGTTATGTACAATATAATTTCGAAACTTGATAAATCGCGTATTCTGAAATTAACAGATCAACACGCTATGACCGGAAGCGGAAACGACAACAGAGATTCTCACCATGGTTTCATCGAACGACCAAGATCCTCGTGCGAAATGCCTAGAGTGCCTGGGATTAAGTACGTATTGTTAAATGATAAGAAATCAATAGCACGTTTTAAAAAATTAGCGTTTTCATGTGAACAGAGAAAATGTCTCTTCTAGTTTGCTTCACGATTCAGTTTTATGACTTTTGCTGACTGAGCGGTGGAATTACATCCAATAAAAACTTTCATTTGATTGCGTTGCGAGAGTTAATTGAGTTAGTTACGATTTTCGTGAACTTTTTTGTTCAGTATATACCCGAGCTCGCAACCACCGGGACAGCAAATACCTATAGGCAACAACACAGGGTCGTTGCCCGACTTGAGCAACGTACACTTTCCGTCGCCACTCCACACTCCTCTGGACCAGGAGGATCATTCGAGTAGTACGCCGTTCAGCAATGTAAGTTGTTCAACCGATTATCGTACATCGACTATGATAATATTTTCTCTTTTCTTTTCTCTTGATATTATACGCACTTTTCGCGAGGCTGCACGTTTCTGAACGAGTCTTAATCGCTTTACAGCGACGTTTAATTTTTTTTTAATATTTTTTATTCTCTCACCTGTCTTCGATCCTCGGAAAAAATGTCTGTAAAATGGTATTCGAAATTATAGAACTTTAAATGATAGTTTGAATGTCATGTTGCGATAAATTTATTATTGTCTTGTGCTATCAGATATGTTTCTCTGAGCGATTTTGCACGTATTAAGTGAAAAACGAAAGACAATTTTGTTTATTGCTACAATCGCCAATAGGTTCTATAAATAAGTGACGTTACTCATTGTTATTCAACGGATAATTTAATCCATCCGGTCTACGATAAAATCTCGATATCTTATCAGTTAAACTTTAGATGTACAATATTAGAGTTAGAATTGGTTTCTCTTTCAACTTAGATTACTGTGACGAATAAAAGATTGATATTTAAAACATTTTAAATTTATTTAATTACTAATTTTTAAATGAGTCAAGATTTTATCTCAACAAAAATTCATTGTTTTTAGATTATTAATCTCTATTTAAATATAGGTATATAATAATTATAATATCTAGATATGTGTGATAATTACTAGATATCTAGATATAATAATATTATTATATTTAGTATCTGTGGCTGAGAAAAACGACCTGATAAGTTTGCATAAAAATTGTGATAATGGCTGCGTTCCGTTTCACGCATAATGCCTATGCTGCATTATTTATCCTTGTTATTCACCGAATGTTAAACAAGGATAAATGATGCATTATGCACATCACGCGTGAAACGGAATGCAGCCAATGTAAATGTTATTTATGGGGGAAATGCATTTATTTTTTAAAAGGGGGCGGCTTTCGTCGATATCGACGTGAAGTAATCTATTTCTACTTTTGAGCGGATTGAAATTGGTTAACTAACTTAACGTTTTACAATTGATGCGGCCGACGAAAGAATATTCAATTAAAGAAGGTAAAAGGCAGATGTCGATATCGAAATTGTTCGTTCGCGTTTTTCTCATCGGTCTCTTGTTTTTCCAACAATCGCCGTTCATCTTATATATTTTTTATCACTCGTACGAGCGAAGTTGTTGAGCTACGTACAGACAAGCTGTAGACAAGTAGGATTTACCACTGAAAGCGGGAAATCTTTTTGAAATGGTCGAACCGCTGGTATATTCCAGAGTCCTCAAACGAGCAGTCCCACAAACCTGTCCAGTCCGACCAGCTTGGCACAAGCTGGTAGGCTCTCCTTTTCACAGGATCCGTCAAGCGTCCAAGTAAATATCCTCGCGGCCCCATATTACTTGTAGATTGTGCCTATTGTTATAGCACAGCGGATGTTTAATTACGAGTGACACGAATCTAATAATTTTTTTCTGAAATTTACTTATTTATCTAAAGAGCTCGACGCACGAGCTTCTGTTGTAAAGATTTCCAATCATAATACGTAGATCTCGGTTAAGAGCCGCTGTCGTAGAATGTTGTAAAATGTGCGAAATATCTGAAAATGATTTGAACCGACCTGAAAGAGTAAACCAGTTTATGAAAATTTTTTTTGTTTAGGGTCACGTCCCAAGAAATTTAATTAAGTGTACATCGCGATACAATATCGAATGTTCAGATATTTCGCATTTTCACTGGCAGATTACGGAATCGAGGAGAGCACATTTCCAGTCTAAACCCATAATAGACAAAAAACTTGTGTGATATATATACATGCATGGTATATATGCTTGAAATCTAAATTAACGAAACGTATGTGAATAAATTTGAAAGTCAAATGTGTATAGTTTAAAGAAACAATCGCTAAAAATGTTACCTCGGTTCCGTAAAACGATTTTGTTTATTGGAGAATGTAAATTAGGATGCGATGGTTGCATGCAAAGAACACTCTTTGTGCTTTTCTGTGCTTTCTTAAATGTTAGATCGTCTCAATTAGAGTAGCGCTAGAATCTTGAGGTATTGTGCAGCTGCTTTCAGGAAAAAGATATAAGTAGTTCGTTCATTTGACGCAGAGCTAACGACACAGATTGCGCAGTGAAAAAAGAAAATTTAAGCAATAAATGTACCGTTTCGCGAGAAACGGTACATTTCAGATGTTACGTAAACGCGAAGAATTTCTAGCAACAATTTTCGCATGTAATTGGATTGCTTTCATGCTAATTCAGTAATGTTTGAAAACGCCATTGCTTTAATCAGAAAAAGATTTAAGCATCTTTCACGAAAAGCAATTTTTCTCGGCATGCTCTCTCGACGTTCGAGTATACAAATTCCATCGTAGTTGAATATCAACTTTTCTTTTTTCTTTAGCGTAATTTTCTATGGTTAACGTAATAAGGATATAATGTTGCGCGCAATTATGCAGCGTTAAGTTCGAAATGAAACTTTTGCAGCACGCTATGGAAAGCACTTGTGACCTAAATGCGTCCTGACATTATTAATATAGAATTTAATAACATTTATCGAGCCCGCTCGATAATTCTGATCGTTAAACCGTACTGTAAACGCGAAATGAATTATTCGAGGAAACTGCGTCTCGTTGGCGTGACATATTTTTAATGAAAAAGAAAAATTCAGACTTTTTAATGCGCACGCGCGCGGTTGTTTCATTTGTTAATATCAGGACGTATATTTTAGTGACAGCCAGAAAAATTCGGACGATATTACGCGCGTTTATACCGACGTCTGTCTCTCTTAATTTTCTATTTATTTTTTATTTTGCCTTTGTTGTAGTGGTTGTTTGTGTTTGTTATTTTGCAGACCCATTTATCAGTGCCTGTTAACTCTAGGTTTCTTCACACGTGTAAGGTTAGTAGACACACCAGTTTCTCGCTCTCACGAAGTATTTAATAAAACGGTATATGCTTATGTTGCTGCCTCTTAGTCGCGCGATAGTCGTTAACACCGTGGCATTTTTATTGTTTTGCTTGTTATATAGCACCGAGCTTGCAGACAGACTCGAAATACAATCAATAACGAAACGTGTGTATGCTAACGCGTAGTGTGTACATACCGGCTCGTCGCAACATACATCGGGCTTGAAAACGAAAAGTAATTCCGCGATAATTGCGTTTGGCGGAAGGAACGAAATTGTAGTTTCACACAATAATAATTCTAAAATGATTTCAGCTTATGCGAATCGTTTATTTCTATGTAGTATAACGTAATGAGCGTCTCATGACGCGCTGCACGATTGATAATCTAAAAATCTCAAAAAGAAGCTTCTGAAAGAGAAGACTTGAGAGATAACTTCTTCTATCGGCGAATATTTCTTTCGGAATTTTACCACGGACGAAGTCTCTGAACGTTGTATGAAAACAGCCTATGTGCCAAGATATTACCTCTCGACTGCCAAAAACGTAATTCGTAAATATCTGGTACATGGCACACCTTCGAAGTCGATTTCAAATGTTTGCTACAAATTCAGTGGAGCAACTCGGTTGTTGCGGCGAACCGCTTCCGCAAGTCCGATGCTGTAATCAATGATGTAGAGATCGATTACGCGAGCCTGCTGCGACTATGTAGCGTCTATTCAGTTGAGTTTAGTTACTCGAAAGCGCGAAAAAGGAGAGAGAGAGAGAGAGAGAGAGAGAGGGAGAGAGAGTATGTGTTTGTATGTATGAGAGAGAAAGAGAGAGCAAAACGAGAGAGGCGACAGAGCGACGATCGATCGTTAATAGCGATGGGTATGAAGCAGGGTGTGGCACTGGAAAACAGCACAAGTACTTCGCAACAGGATCTTCAGAGCTATCCGCAGCAACCGGCGCCGACGGCGACGTCTCACAGCCCGACTGCTGGCCATTACATTTATCAACAACCGCACAGTCCTGTACCGCAAAGTCCAGTTAGTATATGCCAACCGACTAAGTCGGACGTTTCGAAAATTCTTATCATAATGCGTGAATAATATTTATTATTATTGTTGTTATTATTATTGTTATTATAAGTACTCACTGTTAAATGCATATTTATAAATTGCTTTTAAATATTTAATTTATTTTCGCATATAGCTTGACATTTAATCAGCTGTACTGAGTAGATAAAATACACACACTTCCCGAAAAAATTATCGATCCAAGGAATAGAAAATATTAATTTATATAACTTTAATATTATTATATAAATTACATGAGTGATTGTTATTAATTATTATATACTATATGATTATTAACTGGTAATTATTTATTATATCTTATCAATACTTGACATTCAGAAAACGTCACAGCACCAACAACAGCAACATCAGCAATCGCAGCTCAATTCGTTAGGATCGTATAGATCCACGCAGTCGGTGAACAGGCCGTCGCCGCAGTCGTCACCTAGTCTAACCGTTCAAGTGAGATCATCTCTTATCTTATAAAATATTAATAGATAACAAGTGTTTAAGTAACGCTCTATTATCACAGCCTTTTATCATAGAGATACAATATTATTGCTAAAATAATTTAAATGGTAACGTTATATAGAGTCATCGTTTATATAATAATGTAATAATAATAAGTGCAAAAGATTTATAACGTGAAAAAAGTTCCGTTCTCGTGTCTGTAATAATAGTTTCGTGCAACTAACGAGTTTGAAAGTAGTGCGCATTCCTTTTTCAGGGAAGTCCCTTGAGTTATAGCAATAATCCATCGGCGCCGTCTAGTCCTACAGGACATCCGGGTCCACCCAACTTGACGTCCGATCCTATCGATCAGAATACTTATTTCATCAATCAGGCGCAAGCGGCGGCCCTCCAACAGGATTTCGAACAGTTTACAATGGTATGTGAGTCATTCGCTTTTTAATCATGGCTGGAAAAGAGACTGACTTATGCGTTTGAGTTCGCGAAGAGTGTCGCGGGCGGACATATTTCCGAAAAAGAGCTCTTAAATTTTGACGTTAAACCGGTTGACTCAAAGTTCCAAAGTTTAGTAAAATTAAAATATTGGCTCGCTCGACGGTCCATTCAAGTGAAGGAAAGTAAAAGTTTTCCAAACTGTCGGAAATATTCGATTGACACGTTGGCAATGGTCCAGTCATACGTTTGGCATTCTTATTCTTTTTTAATCGAAGCTCTATCTTGGACAAGAGGAGATTCAATATATAATTTCTATCTCTTGGGACAGGCAGCCTGTAAATGATAATTCCGAAATGCGCTAAGTCCGTGAATTCGCACTGCTGTTAGACCTTGTTAATCCGTCTTTCCAAAACATAATATGTACGTGTTAAATGTTTTACGCGGTATATTTTAACATATAATTGCATACGGGTTTTCATAGAGAGAAAGAAAACAGAGAGAGAGAGAGAGAGAGAGAGAGAGAGAGAGAGAGTGTGTGTTCCGCATGCTATTGTACATAATAGGTATACACGCGCATGACCGTAACATCAGAAATACTCGCGCGTTTCATTTCACTTTCCCGAAAGGCAATTGATATTTTCAAACGAGAGATCGCCGTAATTAATTTTTTTCATCGCGTTGCGTTTGTTCGCGCAATGAGAGATACGGACACTAAAAATATAGTTCTTTAATTCCGATCTGAATTCAATCAATGTGACAGTTATGATCATGTATAACTACAACCAATCCATCAATTATAATTAATTAAGGGATATTCCGATCCTAATTGGCGCTCAATCTTTTTTTATGCATGTCGAAGGGACTGGTAAGTATTAGCCGCTGAATTGCTCGTATCTAATGAATAGTAAAGGTTAAAAGTAAAGACAAACAACGAGATTAACGAGTCAAAATTTTGATGAGACGCAAATAGAATTACAAAATAGTTCTATTTTAATTTAATTAGCCTTACAGCTTTTAAGTTTAGCCTTAGAATTCCTCATTTAGATACTTTGATCATTAGTGTTGTAGTTTCTGTGCATTATATGAATACTCATTTTTCACATGCAAGCTGATTGGTTTTGCGAATTTCAATACATATAATATGCATTACTCTTCAGGCGATTTGACCTTCAAAGCTATAATTAATGCTACGCGATGAATTATTCCAAGCGAATGATTCGTATGAATTATTCTGTCGGAATCACTTGATATTCAACTCAGTTACATCGTCAAACGTTCCGTTCTTCAAAGGCTTCAAATTATGATTTTCTTGATATTTTTATGGAATGAAATGCATCTAATATGAAATTATAATGATATTATTAGTTTACAATTGCATAAAAAAATAGTTTTTTTTGTAAAAGTTAGCCTTATAATTATAGCCGGTAAAAAAACGGCTGTATAATTATATTTGATTATATTGCCTCTAGACTTATAGTCTTAAGTCTTGTTGTTTATCTGTTGCCTGCATTCGTCAGGAGTGGCCCAAATTTGCGCAGCAGCTGATGGAACTCGGTTGCACCTGGACCACGCAGATAGAGGTGAAATATCGCCATTAGTTGAAACATTTTTATTTGCGATTTCAGAGTACTGAGAGTATATTCAACGTTGTGTCGTGGTACGCTTTTTACAAGGCCTGCAAAAAGTATTTTTTCGAAAATTATATGTCTATTATATTACATATATATGTATGTGTTGTATTGTGACTGTTAAAGATCGAATGTAAGAACGTTACTCTCACAATAGGATTTAAATACCTAATGAGTGTATCGAGTTAAAGAAAAAGGCGTGATTGATAGGATATCTTACAACCTGTTAGTTTATACTGCATTAAAAAAAGAACGGTGAATTTATATAAGTGCCGTATCTTTCACGGTATCTTTCAAACAGCAGAGGTTTGCATATAAACGTGCCAAATGTATTCCCGTGCGTGGAACTTGCTTGCACGTGCGGCAAAGGAAAAATATCAGATCCCAGAAGGGTGAAATATTTGTAGATTAAGGTAAAATATTACTCGCGGTGAAATACCATGCCACTATACATTGCACACTGATGTTTAAAACATTATCCCGATCGAAGACAAATTTTAAATGTGCCGTTAAAAAATCGTAAACGGGAAAAGGTATACAATAATAGCGGCTTTTATGCGTATCAGGAAGCTAATAATAATCGTAATTTGTAACGTATTCTTGATTGATATTCCACGAAACTCGGTAACGCGTTGTTACATATGCACATGCCAAAGTTGCCGATGTCGTGCGTGCTGAGCTACAGAACTAGTTTTATCGCGGAGGGCCTTAACGACATACCCCCTTTTTATTTCCTCGTCGTTACACGCGCAAGTAGCTATTACCATTTGATATTGCACGGACAGTTACGCGCCGAGCCATCGAGTTTAAGTGGTGGAATAGAAAAGATAATGTTTTACGAGATAAAAATAATCATTCAAACTAAACAACCTCATTCACACGGATTATTGTTCGATATTGCCCTTTAATATCGGCATCTGAGAATCTAAGAGGTTTAACGATAATAATCCTTCCTCTCC
>NW_017300299.1:389056-447501 GCF_001594075.2 Trachymyrmex cornetzi
CCCCCCCCCCCCCCCCTAAGGAAGAGTTATGAATTTTAGGATAAGTTAAATAAGCACGAATAAATGCGGCCAGCTGAAAACTAGTACGTGAAATAATAGACGTAGGACAAAACAATAAGTTTATCGTGGATGCCGACTAAGCGAAAACGGATTTCATTTAACAATGGCTATTAAGCGAAACGGAGTATCCGGAAATCGAACAGTAACTAATGTTGTGATAGATTTCGAAGTTGAAGAATGGGCGATCTTTAGGCGAGCGGCACGAGCTTACGAGCTTACAGTTCAATCGTATTTATTTCTCCCTTTATACTCTTCTTCCGCTGTTTTCCCTCCCGCGCGTACGATGTCCCTCGCGGATCATTCTATAAAAAGCATTTGGGGCTGGAGACGCGTGTTACACATGAGAGGAATCAACGTTGTATTCACTTAAAGATGAATCCGATTAGATCGGTAATTCTTCCGAGGCTTTTCAATGATGTCAGGCTCATCTTTACGACTTTCTTTCTTTTTTTCTCTACTTCAGATGGACACGCCGGTGCAGACGAACACAATTGGGACGTTTATTGGGTCACCAAATCATACTACGAGTTACACGCAGGTGAGAAGATCGATATTTTATTGTAAATTTTGTAAAAGTATAATTAGCTATTTCATTTGTGCGTTTTTGTCGTTCAACAAATGTGTGCAAGACAGAAAGATCCTTGGATCTTTCTATCCTATAGCCAATGAATAGACTTGAAAAATTTGTCGTACGACAAAAACATGCAAATGAAATGGCATCCTTACGTTAGTAACGAAAAAAATAACTATCACAAAAAATTCAAATTAATATACTTTCGCATTGTTTTTTTATTGTATATCCTTTGTCTTTATTTAATTCTTTACCTATTATTTATGTTTTAGAACGACGTAATTAATGTCGGCGAATTAGGTAGTGGAGACACGGGATACTTCAGCACGAGTCCACAAATGGCGTATCAACCTACGACGACGACGACCACTGCTACTCAACAGCTAACACCGCAGACTCCAAATACACCCACAATCATTCTCACAGGTATTATTGTAGATATGTTTCGAGATTTTTTAAATTGTAATAGAAAGTATCGCTGAAATTTCCCATTTTATTTATTTTCGATTAAATTATTTCACAATTTTTGACATTTATGAGAAAAATCGTAATCCATTATTCAAGATAATTCTTGATTATATATCAATACTTCAATAAACGAACGTAACTCTAAACTGAAGAAATATTAAACACGAACAAAATATATAAATGCAGATCGTTTAACCGTTAATCTTTCGAATTATAAAATGTTACAGAAAATATTCCAAGTGCTTAGATACTATAAAACAATAGAGAAATCTCTATAAAAAATATTATATTACAGACTTTTCTGGTGCGGATGATCTTACGAATCCGGAATTTGTGAAAGACCTCGGAACGGCAATGATGGGTGATTTTGACCCAGAAATGTTTCCATCGGACGATGCCCTCAGACAGGGCCTTGATCCGATCGATGTGGATGGTCTACAAATGCTGGCTGACCCTACGATGGTTATATCGGACTCCAGCGCCGAAGCCCACTTTAGATTAGATCGACTTTAAGAGAAGAAATTTTACTCATTTACCAACACTCGTGACGACTATTGCGTAGGATAAAATAAATTCTGTCCTGGTGTCGTGATTAATTCTTAAGACACTTTGACATATTGGGGTACCACTTCTTGGACACTGGCAGATTTGCAGGGAAACGCGCGTCAATATGTATAAATATTTGTAAATTTTATTTACAGCGTATAAACTTAAATAGATTTATACGCGAATATTTTTATCTCGTTAAAATGCTGTGCATTTTTTAATCTCATCCATATATGATGTTAGATCTGTATTGTTTTTATGGATAGCGTATTTGCGTCTGAAATATCTTTCAAAATATTTTCTGGAAACAGGTCAGTGGTCAATGAAAGTTGTTTCCCGCTCGTGATAAACTGCTACTTGACGATTAAGTAATATATATGAATCTTTATTAACCCTTTTTTTATTTTACACTACTTTGTACATTGTATCATGTATGATCTCTAAGAAGCACAAAAGAAAAAGTTTACTGATTTATACATGCTTTTATCATAATGCAATTATAGTGAAGTAATCTACCGTTTAGGCCAATTTAAAGTTAGAAAAGACGATCGATTATGCTCCTCAACGAGGAGTAATTAAAAACGTATAAAGATATAGAAGTGAGAGAGGAGGGAGATGCCTATCGGCGGTACACGCCAAGCGATCTAGATTCTTATATTTCCTTTTCCTCATTACATCCTTGCGAGCAACTTACAATTATAAACATTTATGTTAATAATACCCCTAGTCCATACAAATAATTTGTTACTTTTTCCTCTCGCTCTTAATATCGCATTCGCATTATCCTATGACTTAGTTTAGATAATACAGGATTGAATACATTTAGGCTTGATTAATATTTAGAGAAAATGATTGTCGAATCTCTGTGATACTGAACTATGAAAAAAATCTAAGAAATTCAAAAGTGATCTCACCAAAGAGACTGCATAAAAAGTTTTTCAAAAACGGGCTTTTTTACTTTTCAAACATGCACAATCCTGCTATTGATAATCATTTCCACATTTATCACTTTATTTAAAGAATGGTTAATTATAATTTCTTTGTTAATTATCAATTGCTTTTCTCATTGCTAAATAAACACAGTGATAATAACTAGTAGGAAGAAAATATCATATGCGTGTACCCTCGGCGGTTGTCAATTGTTTTTTGAAAGTAATACATTATACTTTATATGCATTCGATAATTAATCGAATGTAAAATTAAGATAATTGTTAATAACTGTGAAATCAAGAAAATGATCCTTAGACACATTGTAAGTAGCGTACCATATCTTTCTCGATAACATTCAAATTCTTCGTTCTAGTTAAAGACATAATATAGGCGATTAGTGTTGCGGAATCAGGCTACGGCATATCGAAGAACACGGATAGAATCTATGGTATAGCGTAGTCTGAGTCTTACGGTGCATATTTCAGCACGCATACACCTCTATCACATTATATTAAATAGATTGAAATTTAAACATGCAGACGTAAATCGCAATGAAATCGCTATCGCTAATATCACATTCATATCTTATAAATATAGATCATCCTCTGTCTGCAAAGATGAATAAATATACGGAATGGTGGTAAGGAAGCTCTTGTACATACGGAGTGTAAAAGAGTATGTCTCTTTTTATATTATCACTGTTAAACGCTATCAATTGGCGTATGTTTCGTAAAAAAAAAATATCACAAGAGCTTCTTTACATAATGAGAAACCCGCAGAGAGTGCATCTTAACGGAAGAAATTTAACAATAATCTTTACATATTTAAAATATGATGTGACCAAGAGTTGAAACATTGCTATATCCAAAAATTTATCGTAGTAGATGAAATTCTCTTCCCGTTTGCTCTCTCTCTCTCTCTCTTTTACTTGCAACGTCTCGTCCGCGTATATGCAAATGCAAGAGGTGCCAAAAGCGCGTAGATATTCGTCATAGATTGTAAGATCGTGCTATCGACTCGTGCAATATAAACGTATGTATATGATCGTCGGTCGTTTAACATAAGGTTTAAACCAAGTTAAATGTTAACCAAGATCGTAACGTCAATTTGTCATTGTCATTTTAACCGTAAATACGAAAGGCTTGCAAAGGGGAATATAAATAGCACAGAGTTTTAACTAGAATCTTTGAAAAAGAAAGAGATTTATTCCTGTTATCGTATCTGACATATGTTGCGAAATATACATTACTATCTTTTAATATATTTAAAGCTGCGATATATTCAAAATAAAGATTACGGGTAATGTGTGCAATATATGGCAAAAATCATAGAAAGAAAATGACGTTATTGTATCAATTGTTGTGCTATCAAGCGAATTTAATCAATCTTCAATTAAATTGGTATTATTTTTATCGGAATAAAACATTGTAATATGATTGTTAAATAGATAGAAGATATAATCTGACAGCGCTAATTTCAGCTCGCATTAATCTTAACGAATGGGAGTATAATTGTAATAGTATCGAGTTATCGGCCTTAAATATCTGAATGAGAACTATGCACATGCTTTTATATTAAGATCTCTCTTATCGTTGCACAAACACTGTTTTCAGATATTATATATTTTATCTTACTTGTAAAACTTTTGACAAATGTCTTTCCCCAAGCAAATATTTAATACATCTCAGTCTCGTTTAAAGTAAATATTTAATTCGCAATTATTCGTAAATCAATAATGAACGATGCCTCGATACTAAAACCAATGATATTCTTTTTATAGTTTGACATATACGGCGACCGTGATTGAGAGATATGTGATATCTGGAGATACGTTGTAGAAAAAGAATTAATTTTTCAAAAAAAACATTAAAAAATTTTGCATTTCTGTATACAGATCGTAATACCGACGTTTTTTTTGATAATTTGTATTATAAGCTTGCGAATATGCTTGATGAAATTCAAAGACAGCATGTAAATGTATAACGAACTTTATATTTTGTTTAGTGTTACACAATTCGAATAATGACATAAGTTAATTTTCTAAAAACAAATTTCTTTTTTAAAAGTAGAAAGTGAAATGTGAGGTTCTTACTGAATCATATTTTCCAATTTCAAACAAGATGATCATGATGATCCAACATAGCACGACCAAAGTATCCTCAGGAAGATTTTACAACTTAAAACGTATAATCTTGCAAATTCGTACGTGTCTTCGCACTTGCTGCTACGAAACACGTTAAAGCCTCAATCGAAACAAATTTTATGTGTACTCTGTTTCATTCTATCTTCTATATGTTTCTAAATTCCAAATCCAGGTTTTTTAATTTCCAACAGAAAACATTTCTCCTATTTCTTCCTCCTTTTGTCACACGCACCCAAAAACATATACACATTCTTTCTCTCTTTCTCTTCCCCCTCCCCCCCCCTCTCTCTCTCTCACGCTCTCTCTCCCTATCTCTCTCTCTCCCTCTGTTTTATCGCATCGAGGAGAGGAGAGACTGGCTTAAGGTTAATAAGATCGCAAGCCTGCTGTAATGTGCAATTAAAGAAAATAAAGTAAGCAGCGAATGGAAAAGCGTCGCTGCCTACTCTCGCGCTAGATCGATCGGTCGATCCGTGAGGGCTTAATGAAAGAAAATTTGTAATATTTGTATATAGCCATGTTATACTGTGGTAAAAGAAAATTACCTATTATTATAAATAATATTATATATATAAATATATATTATATATATATTATCTATATGTAATACCGTTACGTTGTTGTACTACATTATTGTGAACACCATTTCTCAGACATCGATTTTTTTAAATAAAAAAGAAAAGAGCTCTCTTTCGACACACACTAAATACCAAACCAAATCCGTCACGTAACTTGTCACGCGCGTGGCTCACTCGTGTCGGCTATATGTATACTATGTACATCTTGCAATCGTTGCATTCGCGTATGATATTTGTACGATCGATTCGCGCGCCGGGGAATAGTTCTTTGAAATGTTTGTTTTGTATATGATTCATATCATACAGAGAAGTTTCTATAGGTATCAAAGAGATTATATACAGCGATTAAAACATTGCTCCAAATATTCATTCTCATTCAACTTTCCATTAATTTCTGACCTGTCGTATCTTTAAGTAGCCGATAAGTTTGATAAATGAAGCCGGGGAAGATAAGAGTATCTACGATTTTCTAAGAAAGATCGGTGCCTGAGCGTTTTAGTAACGAGCCTTTTCGTCAGACTGATATTCGTCCTAATCTAACTAATTAACGGTTAGTCAATCGCGACGGATGTTTCGCAAATTGTACAACCTTCGTCGAGATCATCAGAGCGGAACGACACGATATCAATTTGCACGCGATTTTAGCAACGTGTTACGAAAAATCAGTCTGCATTAAAAAAAATGTAATTATTATCTAAAATTTTTAAATTATCTAAGATTTTAAATACGTCATTTAGTCGCGTAATCGAGTAATATTCAATGACATTGATTTCATTCGCGAAATATACAGAATGATTCTACTAAATTTAGACCATAACTATTTTCTACTTAAAAAGCAAAAACGTCTTGCAAGTGTTTATTAAACAAGAAAAGTTTCCTCTACCATTTTTTTTCTATTACTTAATTTCTGGAAGAGAGTTACATAAGTTATAATCCAATCCACTTACTAGAATCATTTTGTATATTCTGTTTCCAAATGTATCATCTCGATTCGCTTCACGTTATTTAGATCATATACGATTTCTGTTCGGCATGCAACGATATATTTCGGAAGGAAAAAGAGAGAAGCTCGGATATCAAAAAAAAAAAAGCAGAAGCGAACACAATCATTCACATATACATATTACACGTACACTCACAGAAGAATATTTCCATCTAGCATCTAAGTTTCCTGGACATTTTCATCGTTCTCGAATCCTCCTAGTCGTCGATGTAAATAATTGTTTTATATTGTTACAAAGTAGACCGATTATGGAACGAGAGGGGCAGATTGTATATTTCGGGATATTACGGACGTGCCGACACGCGGTGCATTATCTCTGTTTACAACGTCCATAATGTAAGCGCACAAAACCGATTAACGATTTATGTGTCTTCTTCGTGTTTAATCGTGACTTTATTAATTAAATCTTGAACGTCTATGAAGCGTCTGTGTTTTTGCCTAGGTACCTCTCTCTCTCTTTATCTCTTTATCTCGATTGGCGCTAAGAGTCAGCCCGGAGAACGCGGCGGTTATCCGCATAAATTAAATCTACATGTAAAATAAATTATTAATAAAAATCGCAATAAGAAAATACACATTTTTTGCTTTATAAAATAAATAGATAATATTATTTAATGTTGTGCTTCGTTATTCTGTGTATGTGTATTATACCAAAGAATTGTGTATTACCATTTCATGCATCCGACGATAAATATGTTGGAGTATTGTTACGTAATTTAAATCAAGAAAAATCTCTTAATACCGACACAAAAAGCGGAACAAATTCAAGATATCTTTTACCAAACAGTGTTTGGTGCTTTTATAATTTTTACTTTTGGGCACAATTTCGGCAGTAAACGATGTTAGAATATTTTTTATCTAATCCAGATGAACGAAATTTCTTTTTATAAATTACAAAAGCAGAACAATATTTCAGATACCTTTCTTTTAACATTTTTTTAAATCTTTATATAATTAATCTTCTTTATATAATTAAATTTAATGATTGATCTGACGACACACGATGCTGGAAAATTGTCATAGTTTAAATCAAGAAAGGAAGAGAAAATCGAACGTGTCTACATACGAGGTAAAACGCTAGAAAATTTGCCATTTGAGCATTCGATTAATTTATTTAATGAATTAATTTATAATATATCTCGCTATTGCAAAGGAAACAATAAGTATGAATGGTCACAATTTGTCACCATATTATTTAGTGAAATGTTATCACATTATCATATGCATGAACTGTTTAAATTAGCATAATACACTGCCGGAAATTGAAATCTCAACACCATGAAGGAGTTGTGCTAGATAAATGAAAGTTACACAGAATGTTTGTTTACATGAGTTATTATATTGATATCTATTACAAGTAGAATGCCATTCCACAAGATGACATCCGACACCTCTACGATCGGATGCATGCACGTTTAGAGGCCTGCATTCAACATAGAGGTGACTACAGTGAGTATTAAGTCGGAATATACTTAATGTTTATATGGCGCTAGACTCGTATCCTGCGAATTATGACCTTGTAATAGATATCAATAAAATAACTCACGTGAACAAATATTCTGTGTAACTTTCATTCATCTAGCACAACTCCTTCATGGTGTAGGGATTTCAATTTCCGGCAGTGTAGAATATAATATTGTACTGGAGAATTAAACGTTTTAATATTAGAGTAACAATAGGCGTGAACAATTGGTTAAACAATAGCATGAATTTCATTACGTCATTTAGAAGAAAGTTGGAAATAAATATTTCGATACGATACGAGAATTGATTCTGCTACTTCCCCGAATTTTGAAAAAAATTATCTTAGTTATTTGATTACGTTATTCAAATAAAATATTTAAATAGAAAGTTGTTGGAAGCAAAATCCCATTCCTCTTAAGCGCATTTTTATTAACACGCTCAAATCCTACCACTATATTTCAATAAATCTATCCACACACAGTAATACTCCAATAGTTAATGTTCTAACTTTTGAAATTATTTATGTGTGTGCATATATAACATGTGTACATATATTACATGGTTCTCAACATGCAAAATGGAAAATAAAAAAATGTTACGAAACGTTATTTTAATTATTCGTTATTATTATTCACATCATAACGATTCATATGTGATAATAAATGTGATAATATTATAATAACGATAGTATTACTAGTAATATACTTATGACATTAAATATGATATTTTCTAACAACTATTCTAGTAATTATACTATTCTTTTTCTTGCTTATGTAGCAGTAAGTCCTTAGCACATTTCAAAATAGAAATATATACTTATAGCTTCATTTTGATAAACGTAGACATATAAAATGTCCAAACGTATGGACAGAATAAAAAAAATTCTTCCTACTTATTGGATTTAGCAGAGAGAGATAAAACGAAAGAGAGATATTTTCTTTCTTAATTCCTAACATTAATGTCAAAACTGGCCAATTAACATAACATTTTACCAAGACAGAATCATTTTACATTTAAATTCAATATTTTAATTATACAACATCTTAATATGTCTGTGACTATCAAAATTGAAGCTGTAAGGTTCTAAAGTCGATATTTTACTAAGGCTGTAAAATATACGAGAATAAAAAAAAGAAATAAAAAAATATTATGTAAGATGAGATTACTTATCTCTCATTTGCGTACGAATTTGTGCGCAGAATGTAATAATATACGAATAATTTTCAATTTTTTATATCTCGAAATATATTTGAAAAATACTAAGCAAACTGCTTCCTATAATCCGAACAATATATATAACTATAAAAAATCCTATGTCAAAAGACTTAATGTAATAAATGATGATATCATGTAATACATGTAATAACTGTAACTTAAAATTACTAAAACACTACTTATAATTTCGCGACTTAAAATTCTAAAGTGTAATTTTAAAACTATACAGTCTTTTTTGGTAAAACTTTATATATACATTATTATAATATATATATATATATAGAACCTAGGAATCTCTCAAGAGTTTCTATTCTCTGAAAAATTGTACGACTTGATAATATCTTCGCATCCTG
Organism: Trachymyrmex cornetzi; assembly: GCF_001594075.2. NCBI lineage: Eukaryota > Metazoa > Arthropoda > Insecta > Hymenoptera > Formicidae > Trachymyrmex > Trachymyrmex cornetzi. The sequence continues at coordinate 398,389 of NW_017300299.1, forward strand.
GTTCTTAAACAGCCTTGCGATAGATTCTCGCTATTGTTCTACCATTATATCATTTTATAATACGTTTGCTAAATACATACTGCAATGATCATGACTAAGAATGTTTTATTTGTATTTAACATGTATTATATAAATCTTGTGGGAATTATTTTTTGTAAGATATTCTAGCACGTACATATACAAACGTTATGCATCGAATAATGCCAAATATGTAGACAGAATTCACATATTTCTATCATTGAATTGTATTTCTCTCGATGTGCTATCTTTATGATGAATTTATAGATGACCTTTATAACTATTTTTAATATAACTAATAATTTTATCTTAATAACTTTGAAAATGCATTATGCTTAATTACATTCAGAGAGAGAAAGAGAAAGAGAAATAGAGAGAAAGAGAGAGAGATTCACAATAAGTAAATATCTATTGGAGTATAAACGAATGTTGTATGTTTGGTACATTGATTTACAATACATACGATTCATTTAAAATATTACGAAATATGGACGCATAATTCATTTCGTAATTTTTCAGATAATTATCAAACATCATCTCAATGTATTCAATTTTTGAAATTTCTCTACGAGCCAAAATTAAAACAGCAACGAGTGTCCTTTATATCTAAATTAAATAGTAAAAGGAATTATATCTCTTGTACATATATAATCAAAGCTCATTTACATTCGTTCTTCTAACATGATCGCGGAATCAATTTCAGTATTTAATCATTTGACCATATACTCGAAGTTTGATATGGTCATGACATTTGCTTTCAGTTAATTACTCTTTAAAAAATTCCGGGTAGCAAGCTGTCGTTATTTTGACGTCGATAGTCATTTTAAATTATTGACGTCATATGACCTACTTAAGATGTAATAATGATGTCATTACAATGTCATACTTTTTGATCAATTAATGACGTCATTACAATGTCATACTTAATGTCGAATAAATGCCAATTATCCACGTGATCAAAACTATAAGAATTTACGTCATTTTTACGATGTTAAACGTCAAGGAGCTTGTTATGGTTCTTAAAATGAGATGGAAATTACAAATGTAATTGAATTTACTAGAATATTTATAACTTCAACATCTAGCAAATTTGTTCATTTTTGTAATTTTCACTTCGTCTCAAGAACCGTATAGATTCGTCATAAGAATAACTAATTAATGACGCCAAATGGACGACACCTTGCTACCGTTAATAACACGTAAAAAATGACGTATTTTTGACGTCGACTTATGACGTTATGTACCTGTGACAAATTCACGTCATTTTTACCATATTAGACGTCATTTTAAACATCACGTTCGTCATAAGAATAATTAATAACTATTTAATGACGTTAATTAGACGACACCTTGCTACCTGGGAACATATATGTGAAAGAGAAATTTAGAGGATACATTTCTTAAGAAAGTTTCTTAAGCTTTTGTGTGATAGTATTAATTTTAAAATATTATATAAGTAGATAATGCAAATAATACAAAAAAAGGAATTTATCTAATTATTGTATGTACACACAGTATTTTCTATATCAGTAGCCCAGTCATCTCTAACAAAAAAAGCTTATGAAATATACTTACTCAAAGAATATATCGTTTAAAAAAGTTGGATTTATAATAACGATCTTAAAATATAAGCATAAAATAACCTAAATTAATATAAAAATGATACATATACATAATGTTTTATATAAATCAATATCTCCGCATTTTTCTAATAAAGAGAATACGACAGATGGCACAGCAAATATTTTTAATCCTCGCGTATCTACAAACGTGAAATTTATCATAAAATAAACAAGAAAATGTCCCCTGCTTTCAGAATCATTTAATTCGGATACAACTGTATCACAGGATTAAAAATGTTTATGCTATTTGCCATTAGTTTTTTCGTTTATAAGAAAAATTATATACACTAACGCATTTAAAATAACAGTGATAGAAAAAATATATACGCATAAAAGCAAAAAATGATATTTACAACATTTAATATCTATACTGTATTTCAAGATGACAAAGTCTAACTCATTGTCAACAATTATTATAATTGTTACTAAATTTGACAAAACTTTTTTTAAAGTCATATCAAAAATTTGCATCAGAAATTTTTGTACAGTTTATACACAAAATAAACACGTCGTATAGTATGATATGTATTCATACTCCGATTGCACATACTCCGGTATTAGAAATCTATTATATAGTCAAAAGACGTCTGAAAGTACAAGTGAATACATTAATAGTGTCCGATACGTTTACATCTAGAAAAATACTTTACGACATACAATTCACCAATTTTTTGTATTTGCATGTATGAAGTAATTGAATTATCATTCTAATAATAGTAACAACCATATTTGAAGCTCATAATTGAACGATAAATTATATGAACGATAAAGATGTTACATTAAAGTGATATTTGGCTGTTAAATGTGAGCGCACAAAACACTATTAATGCATCCTGTACATACGTGTTAGTCACAAAATCTCTAAGCATTTACAAACATACATTCATAATTGTTACATTTAACATTCTGTATCTAATATCACATTATATCTTAATTACTTCAGTTTATAAACAAATCTCACTTTGGTAAAAAAGATCACTGATATCTCAATACCAATAAAAATATCTAAATTCCCTATAAATGATTCATAAATTTTTATCTATAATAAAAATTGGAGTATATGCAATTCAGTTAGGTCAATTCGCGTTTATTAATTATTTACACCTAATTATGGCGTATTCATTCGTTTTTATTCTGTTAATTCCTACGTGGAAAAGTTGGTTAGCGAAGCTATTATATATACCATATGGAACTATTCGGGACTATTAAGTTCCGAGCGCAATAATTTTGTTTTTCAAACACATTCGAGATATTCAAATAGACATAATAGACATTCAGATAATGTTCGAAATGATAGAAAAGTTTACGATATCATGTAAACAAACGGAAAATCGATTCCAATTAAGACGCAGCTGCATTTTCAGATTATATATTCGAAAAAGATCGTTAATTTTATAATAAATCTTTCATGTATAAAAACTTAAAAGAAAAAACATTAAAAAATACAATTAAAAATCTTGTAATGCGTAAATGCTGGAAGATTTTTCTTTCATTTCTTTATTTTATTTCGTATTTACTAAAATGTCTGTTATGCCAGTTGCCTGAATGTCTTGTATATGTCTGAAGAACAAAATTATTAATTAGACTCTCCGAGGCTAATTTGTTTCGTATGAAATCATGTGTCTTTCAAATGTTCATGAGTCGTTATTTTGTGTCCGTTTTCCATTATTATCGGGGCTCGACGAGGTACTGCCATTACTACTGCCTTCCTGTTTAACTGCCAGGACGCCTTCATACAAAATACCATCAATATCTACACTAATTTCTAATTCTCTTCGTCTTGTAGGATCTAAAAAGAAAAAGAAATTATTGTAATAAATACTTTTTTTATTTGCGAATAATATATACCGATTTAATCTTTTTAAACGAAAATTATATCATATATATCAATAACTTGAGAGAATCTATACCTCTATCTCTAGACTTACCTCGAGTGCTAACCATTTGTCTAATACGCAAGGAATGCACCGTGTTATTTCCTTCCACATCGGATAAGAACATTCTTTTAGTGGAGGACGTTGGAGATGAAAGTTCGCCAGCCTCTTGATTTCTCTTCGACTCTCCTCCAAATGACGGTGAACCGACGGATCTACTAGGGGTTGGAGAAGAATCCGATGATCTAATCGAATTTTTTTGCCTTAAACTAAAAACTTAAACTAATCTTTTTCTCGCCACTATTAAATTTGATCTTATTTACCTGTTCCCAGAATTTGCGAGATCTAAGGCTTCCCTCTGTGGTTCAGGACTATTTGCCGGTGCTAATGGTGAGTGAGACGATGATGGAGAGAAAGGTTGTGCCCCTGGATACATATTATTATTACCTGGACTGTACATACTCCATAAATGCAGTCCGGATTTAAATCCCTCTGCCATTGCTGGTGGCGGTGTCGGTGTGCTACCTTGAATCATCGGATTGTTGGACATTGTATTTCTGTCTCTCAATATCCTCAGCATATAGTCTGAAACTGTACATACTCGATATTAGAAGTTGTGTGACATGATAATTAATAAACTAACTCTTAATACGTACGATTTGATCATTTGTGTCCTGCGTATTTCTTTTCTTTAAAATACTAAGAACACCTAGCTAAATAATATGATCTTTACCTTTCTCTATTTTTTAAAATACACAGCTTTGTGAATACTTTCTAAAAATGTTAAAGTTTATGTAAAAATCACTTAATATTTTTTGTATATTTGTAAAAGTAATAAAAATTAATCCAGGGGATATAAACGACATGTGTAAATTATCGTGTGTACTAAGGGTTAAGAAGGATAGATATTCGAAGCAATTTCCTTAGTTAAATGTTCTTGATAATTCCAAATATGGATGGATAAAACTCATGTCATTTAATGATTATTCTCTTCGCGAGTCTCTATGTGCTTTACTTATACAGAATAATATTAAAATAATTTGTAACTTAATAGAAAATGAAAATTATTATAAGATGGAAAATATAATAAATGAATATAGAAGTTTTCATTCTATTTGCGAGAGTTCTGAAAACATAAAGTTAAAGTACTGTTCAGAATCATGTGGCAAAAATAAATAAAATAAATAACTAAAATGCGTGAAATAATTCCAAATTTTATGAGGCCATCGATCGGCAATTGTTTTCCACGCACTGTCTCTTAATTTAAAAGTCTGTTAGTTTTAGCGTTAGTTTTTAGCGTTGTTAAAAAATCAATGCATCTTAATTTTGAACCATTCGTGTAAAGACAGTGAATGAGTCACTATAAAGCCTCATCAACCTCCAGATTCTACAAATTACTTTAAAAATAAATGAAATTCAAATTAGTTAGCTTTTTTAAAGTAAAATTTAAAATAAAAGTTATGTATAAAAGCGATGATGTCCGACTGCGATGCAAACATTACAACAATTCATTAAACGTCTGATATAGATGAATTTCCTAATCATCTGGAATGTCATTGGATTATCAGGCTTTGATTTCGTTATTCTGTTATTCTGAAACATATATATACATATATTATAAAACGACTGAATTTTACAGCAAATTTTTCTTTAACTGACTGCTCATCATGTTAAATTAAAGCGATGAAGCTTCGCTTATTCGCATCATTATTCTATCGAACATCTGTATAAATTATAAAATAATTGAGAACTTATTTATTAAAAAAAATAAATTCTCGATCGTTTTATAGTGTTTCGTGCAAAATTCAAAGTTCGAACAAATGATCATCGATATATATCGTGAAAATAACATTAATAAATTTTCGAACTTATGTACAAAAATGAACGATATATTAAAATGCAATATTTGTGATGAATGGATCAGCTAAAAATATCACGATATTTTGACCTCTGGGTATTCATTTGATACTATATGATTATTCACATACCGCGATAAGTAGCAATATTGCTACTATAATGAGGATATATATGAACATCCGATCGCGTCGCACAAGGAAACGATCGAAGGAGAGCAGCGAATGCGATCGAAGCGCGACGTTACTCAGATCGTTGTCGGGCGCAGCGACGAGGTGGAAAGAGAGAAGGAAAGGGTAGGGAAATAGGAATGCTCGTTAGCGAGAGCCATCCGTTAACGCCTGTCTTCCGGAGGATCGTACAATCAATTATGCCTCCTTCGCTCTCGCATCATCATCTCCGGGGAGGCCCGAAGCACTACCTACCGATTTAAAATAAACCCGTATGCTCTACCTCCTCCCGTTTCCTTCTACCATTTTTTCTATCTCGTCCCCTGATATCTTCCCTACCGTCGGGAAGTCTCTCATTTTTGCTCTTTCCTGTACTCTTTTTCTATTTCTATTTCTGATATGGGGCGTGTTACGAATTGCCTTTCATTTGGAAAAGTATCATAGATATAGAACCGAATTTATTAACTATAATACTTTACTTTACGCTATAGTACAATGGTACACTGAAAGAAAAGATTGACTGCTGCAGCAAATTAGATGGTAAAATATAGAATAGCATTTTTAATTAGCTGTAGCAGCTAATTTTTGATTGCAGCAGTCAATTTTTGGTTACGTTAGCCTATCCGGTAATGTCAATATAAGATTTCGATAGGCTAGTGCAACCAATTAATAAAAATACTATGCCATATTCAGCCAATCTTTCCTTTCATTGTAGCAACGTCAAACATATGTGATGTGTGCAGAAAATGGAAATTTCACACGAATTTTAATGCAACAGAATTCGTGTGACAAATTTTCGTCTTCGATAAAGACAAACACCACTTACGCTGATTATTAGATGGAAGATTACCCAGATTTGGTGGAAGATGTTGCGAATGATGTTGCGGACCGTGTGGATGTCCATTTACGACATGGTGTTGCGATTCATTTGCAGCTACCGCCATTTGGGCGATGGAGAGCGGCAACGGCATTGGATTTGGCGGCAGCGAGTTGTGCTGGTTTCGCGGTACTTGATTGTCAGGGTAAGCCGCGTAATTGTTCCTGCGGCTCTCGCGACGATTTGTCTCGATCGCCGTCTGGAGTTGTTCTTGAGTCGACAACCCCTCCTTCTCTTTCTCATATGGATACAGGTATTTCATGTACCTATTGATAAATTACTCTCTTTAGTAAATATATATCTTTTCACATGATAATAAAATATACAGATTTTGCTGAAATACTTAAAAATCTAGCTAGATATAGATTTGAAAATAATTTTGTTTGGATCAAATTAATTATGGAACGCTCAAAACAGTTGCTAAAATGTTAAAATTTTAATAGCCCAAAGAAATTATTTTCAGATCTGTATCTATATAAGTTAGGTTTGAAGATAACCGTTCTTTACTTCTTTCCGTGTAAAAGTTGTAACATGAAATATCCACAAACATAAGGATTTAACAGATACAAAATATAGTCTTAAGATGGAATCCTTTCCCCCAACTTTATACGATAAAAGGCAATTAAATCACACCATTAAGATAAATTTCATTCAAGAATTTTTTCTAAAAAGGTGCCAAATGTTGAATGGATATAATTAGCTTGTGTTACTATAAAGATGGGAAGATAGTTGGACGTCACGGTTCAAGTTAATCGACACTGATTCTTGCCAGATGAATGCTGTCGCGAACAGATTTTGTTGAGGCCGACCGTATTTTCGTATTTTCTCCTCTATCTCGCATACATATCGTCGAGGAAAGATAGCCGGTTGCCGGAATGATGGATGCGCCATCGCGACGAGGCGAGGCGAGGCGATGCGAGGCGATGCGATGCGACGCGACGCGACGCGACGCGACGCGACGCCGACGTTCCGTCGTGCACAAAGCTCGTTGCGCGGAGTTATTTTCACGAGCACACCCCTAGCATCGCGCCCGTGTAATTCATATTAGCCCGCACTTATAATGTGTCGGCGTCCTCCATCCCTCTTCTCCTGGGCCGCCGCGCCGCGCGCGCGCATATTCGCATCCTTCTCTTTTCCATTCCCGCGTCGTGGCCTCTCTTCTCTGTCGCGCGTTCGACCGCGGGATGAGCGGGATGCCTCGCACCGTCGCGTCGTCTCTCCGACGAATCTCGCCGACGAATCTCTATTTAGAGATGTCTCGTCCTCTCCCGTCCCTCGCGGGAAGACGAGACATCGCGAACGGTAGATAAATCTTCGTCGCCGCGCTGGATATGCACGGTATTATATAAACGAATATATATCGTGCCAACGGTTCCAGGTTGTCACAACCCACCCCGCGAGATGTCCCGGCTCGTGAAGAATCGCGCGGGAGATCCGACGTAGACGACACGTCGGCTAAGACGATGCACCTGTACGTCACGCCTCTAACTCGACACCTACGTTGTTTTATCTCCTCGTCGACAGTGAGCGGGTAATAACATGCTTACAGGCCCGTGCGCTTTCATCTCTCGCTTTCTCGATCGCGAAATTCAATTCGTCGAATTACGCTGGCTAATACACTGGACGGTAACCGTCCTCAGGGATTTGAACTTTAACGCAGCTTCGACTTGTGGATTAATTACAGAGATATTTATTTAGCGAAACGCAAGAATGGAGAAACGTTTGCTGACAACATGACTAAACGATGCAAATATGTGTGCGAACGATATGATCCGCTATCATACGCGTATCTTGTACGACACGGACAGCTTTATCGAACACGATGATCTTGACGAGACGACGCGCGTAAAAGTCACGACGCTCTTAGTCATTGCTACAGATTTCACGCTCGGATGACTCTTCGTCGACTAAGACGCATTGTATGCGAATTACGGAGGGCCTGGGCATTATGTCTGTATAGGCGAGACCGGGATCCCGGATGAGAAACTTTACGATCTACTTACTGAGTTCGCAAAGTAAATGCGGCGGAAGTGATGCTCGCTGGTAATCGAAGACCTTTGATAATTTCCTGCCACAGCTTCTTGTTGATTACCTCGACCAGTCCACCTCGTAATACTACTAACTTGTAAAGCTCATAGAGATCCAATACGGATTTTGCCATGATGGGAAGTCGGCTGATGGGTGTACCTGTAAAATAAAGGTGACTTTAGGTATGTATTTTTTACATATATACGTGTATTTAACACTTTGAAAAAAACGACTTCAATCTGCACAATATGCGTGAAATTTAAATGCACGCATGAAAATTACACTGTTTTATTTTTCTGTAATCTTTTTAATATAATAAATAAAATTGTATCGTATTATATCATATTCATATTTATTATTATTATGTTATATTTAAAATTAAATTATAAAATACGATTCGTCGCTACGTAAAATATGCCCGACTGATAAAGATTCAGAAATTTCACGCTGATTTTAAGAGATTTCCTGATTACCTCGGAATTTCGCAAAATCAATAAACGACTGATATAATCAGTAAGAGTGATGTAAACTATCCTTTTTATTCATTGCGTGATCAGTCAAGGCAGATTTTGCGATCGTCTTAAAGCACGACTAGCGTAAAACCGTTGGATTTTATGAGGTTTGTCCAGAGATATCCAGCGTGGGGCGTTAACAAGAGCAATAACGAATTCGCAACAATCACGCGAGTGGCGCAGTCTTTTACGATCTTCCTTAGGGTGTATCGCGCGTCAGATATACGGATAAAGAGAGAAAGAGAGAAAGCATAACCGATTAAAGGCAGAAAACGAACATGAAGTGGAAAATTCGGTGAGGTATCGAAACGGTTGTATTAAAAGTTATCGATTGGTTGGACTCGCAAACAGCTCTCTTTTATGAGCTCTCACACGATAAAAATGACGATGCAAATAACATTCACGAATTATAACAAAAATTGACAACAAATTCTGCTTTTGATAATATTTGTCCGATAAAAGAAATTAGCTTTATCCAGCACTAAAAATTAATTGAGCCGTTTTTGAGTTGAGAAAGACACACTGATACAACGCCACACGTGGAAGCCGATGGCACCATAATAATAATGTGAGAAATATTCCTCGTCAAGCGACATTCAGAAAGATACCAAGAAATTCTTCAGTTAATTCGTGTACGCGTATTATCGCCGCCTACTATGGTAGCCAGGCCATCGAATTTTACGAGATTGCCTGAACCACGAGTTAACGGAGTGTTAACAAGAGCAGACTATATCGTGCGCTGCTTAAACTACGTAAACGTAAACGCACCTTTACGACCTTCCGAGTTGGCGTAATCTGAGGTTTAAAGTCGTGCATAAATGCACCGAGCGACGTTCAGAAACGAATAAACGATTGAAAATCTTTCACAAAGTAAAATCATAGTAACGCTCGAAACATTAAAAGCGCGTGTCATTTTTTTATTTCATCGAGATAAAGAAAAATCTATAATTTTCAGTTTCAGCAATATTTAAATTAGACCCTTGCATCATCAAGCGTATCGCAATTTAATTTCCTATTTTCTAAACTCTTGATTGATTTTTACGTCTCAACAACGTACAAGACTCGGAGGCTGTCGAAAACTGTCGATAACTCGATCCTTCGTCGCGTTTGGTGGTCGCCGTTTTCCACGGAGCCGGTGAATTTTACGAGTTTGTCCAAAGGTTCGAGTTAACAGGGCGTTAACAAGGGCAATACTTGCGACTATCGCGCGTGCGGAGCCCGCTTTTGCGGCTCTTTACGAGCTCGCGAACGATTCCTCGGTAAGAGATGCCTCGGTACGCGGTACGAACACGCAGCAGACAACACAGAGACGTAGTAGATACGGACAATGAGAAGGAGAAGCGCGGCGTGGCGCCGTATCGCAGGATCGTTTATCCGCCATCGAGGACGATGAAGGGGGCTGCCGCCATTTCTGACCGACGAGAGGAGGCAATAAAACCGCGCTGCTCGGGGTAGGGGAACCAGCAATTTCGGGCTATCGAGCGTGCTCCCTTCGGGTTTATTATTGGCCCTGCAATTATTGTTGATATACGCGCAACCCAGCAACCCGCGCTTAATGTTCCTATGTAGGGCGCGGCGATAAAAGCTGCACAACATGGCGACCAATATACTCGTTCCCTCTCGTCCCTTGCTTGCATTGCGCGAGAAAATGCAATCGATGGCGGCAGCGATGCACCGAGTATCGAATCATCTTCCTCTCGCTGTTTATGCTAGAGTTGCTTCGTGAAATTTCTCGCGATACCAATATATTCTAACAAAGCATCAACTTTCTCTCCAGATGAATCATGATGTCACAAGACCAAATAAAAAAAGATACGTAAAAATCACGTTGCTCGATATATTTTATAAATTATCGAATTATCAAATTTTGTAAATTCTTAAAGAGGCAAAAAAGGATTTGCAAAGTTATAACGTTTGTCCTTCTTACGCGATGTAATATTCCTCGACACGAGATTGACGAGAAAGGGAGGGGCGATACAAAACAGCGGGAGTGAATGCTCAGGAAGATAAAACAGTGAGAGAAAGGAGAGGATAGGGAGAGAAAGAGTAAAAGGGAAATAAGAGAAAGGAAGAGGGACGGACAAAGAGAGGAGAGAGAGAGAGAGGAGGAAGGAACGTTTCAGGATGCGATTACGACTTTTCTTGGTAGGGCGTCCAATCAGCAGTTATTTTTATAACGGCCGCCGTCGCGCCGTGCCGCGCCATACCGCGGACTCGTCCAAGTAGTGGTGGCGAAGTAGCACCGCGACGAGCAACAGTGGCCATCGCGTGTTGCTTTCAACGAGTCAAAGTAGCCATTCGCTTCGCGTACATTACGCGAGTTTTCCGCGGAAAAAAGCATGCGACAGATCTTATGATAAAAATCACGTGCACGGCACGTATCGTCGATCCAATCAACCCTCGTTTCCCGCGAACGGTAGCAACGCGAGATCCGTCGTATATTTTCTGTAATATCCCGATAAATTAAACGAAAGCGTTGGATAAATGTTGAACGGGAGCGGACAGCTTGATATAGTTGAGTATGAGCTATAAAACTAAGATAATTTTCTTAGAAAATTCAGGCGCCATCGTTCTGTTCATCAATAATGTTTCTCTCAGGAGGAGACGACCGGAACTGAGAAATCCCACGAACGAAGGCGCGTCTTGGTACCACAATTGTCAAGTATACCCTTGCGAAGGTGTAGTGGGGGTAATTGATATACGAAACAAAATGTTTCGTTTTATGGGTTATTGCGAGGGGCGAATAGATACGGCGGGGTCGAGGGAGTGTCCGATCTAATAACAATTGGTTACGTTGGAGGCCTTCATTAACACACGCATTCACCCCATCCTGTCGATGTGTGGACCGGTCTCCCCGCGTTCAAAGGGAGTTTCAGACGCGCGAAACGACTTTTCCCAGAATCTCGCGTGACGGCCCCGGAGAATCCATCGCACATGAGCCGTCAACGGAATACACCCCTGTAAGGTCGCACGTCATTTATACCAGCAATTCGGTTGTTCCCGTTAAGGGTAATTTTTAATTCCAGATCAAACTTTTTCTTTTCTAAGCGCATCAAAACATATTTCTTGATTAATTAAGGAAGCAAAATCAAGGGATCGATACGACTTATCCCCGATGACTTGGAAGATTTTCAAATTTTTTGAAAGTGGACATCGTACCTTTCATTGGATGTTTTACGAGCTGATTTGCGGCTTTGCGGTTCACATTGTTATACGTCTTCCTGTCTACTTGATGATAAAAGTGTATAATGCACCATAGATGATCCAGCAAAATGTCTTTTGTAGAAGCTACTTACGCAGGTAACCGCATTTCGTTTTCGAAAAGATCCTTTAAGATTCTTTTTGAAAAACGAAGCGAAGAATGCGGCGCGGAAAGAGGAAGATTAGGAAAAAGGGACGAAGACGAAAGAGAAAGAGAGGGAGAGAGAGAGAGAGAGAGAGAGAGAGAGATGATTTCTAGAGATGAGAGTCTCGCGCGGGTTAACTTTGTTAGCGCTTGGCATTATCAGGCCAGCAAAAGAGATTGGCATTGCGAGGAATAGCTGGGAGGGGGTGGAGTTTCATATGAAATACACGTGACATTTACTGCCTTCACCGGCTGGGCCCCTGCAAAGACGCAAACGCATTATAAATAGATCTCCTCCCTGTTTACTCCCCCCCCCCCCCCCCTCTCTCTCTCTTCACCCTTTTTTTTCTCCGCATCACTCGAGTTCTCACTCCGGCTCTCCGGTCGAGAGGCTCGAAGATTAAGAAAGGTCCCGAGAGGAAAGAGGGAGCACACGGTACGGCCGCAGCCGCCGCATAGACCGCTACAATCTGGTTTATAATCTTGTTAGGATTTCGCGGAAATATTGGCGTAATTTACGATCCGTCTTAGTGAAGTTAACTGTCGGAGAGTGCCGCAATGAAACGATGAAGGCATACGAAGGGTTGCGTTCAACGGCTGCGCTTTTGTAGCAATGCTTACGGGTCTCGTCGTTGCATTTCTTTGTGTCCCTTCTTTTCTCCCCCTCTCCTTCCCCCCCCCCCCCATTCCTCCTTTCCCATTCCTTTTTGTCTCTTCGATCGTCTTTTAGCCGTATATTCTCTCTTTTCCGATTATTCATCCCTCAAACCTCCTTCTCGAGTGTCGTGTTAGCCGCGGTTTTGTATTTGAAATCTTCAGGTACGTTCGCGATTTGAATACGACAGTCGTCGACTCAACGTGAGCCGTGAATCGATACAAACGCGCAAGACACGTAAACAAGTTACAAATTATCAACGACGAACTTTTACGGATGTGCCTTATAGGCGCTGCTGCAGAACGATGTTATATGTTTCTTCGCGCGTTAGAACCGCGATACATCATGCCACACCACAAATGCAACACCGTTGGTGGCGGGTTCCGCTATCGAGGCATCGAAATCTCTACGAGGATTCACCGTTAACGATCCCCCAAGAGCCACTTGTTGCTAGACGAATCAAATAATTGTATTTCCGTCAGTCGACGAGGCATCCCCGGGGCGTCGACTAAGTTACGGGTGTGGAGCAAAATAGAGAAGCGCTTCGTGGGTGGTATCGTTGGTGCCTCTCCCAATGTCTCCTCGTCGAGCGACATAATCCGAGAAACAAGATGGATCGAATGTTAAAATATTCGAGATCGATGGCGGATTATTCACTGGGCGTATCAGACGTATAAGAGAATATAGATACACAAGTTTAAACACAGAGAGTCGACGTACTAGTTATATTATTATACCTTCTGGCGTTTGTAGAAGAACGAATCGATAGCTGGACGCGTATCACACTTTTCCTTTTAAATTATAAATAGCTTCTCATTTATTTTTCCGCGTTTGTTTATTTTACCCATAGATCTAATAGCACTAGGGATGCACCGGGTTGTAAAATTACCGGATATCGGATATCCGAAAAGAATGTAACATCGGATATCCGATATTTTCCGGGATAATGTCTTCTAAAAAAAAAAAAACTAGAGGAAAAATTGTAATTTTGCAACACTATATAAAATATTATAGTATTATGACTATACATACTTATTTATAGAGAACATTTGTATAATAAAAAATCAACAATTTAATGATGTAAAATTTCAACCGGATATATTTCCGAATGATATTCGACTATCCGGTCGGATAGTAAAAAAGTACTGGATAATACCGGATGCTTTTCAGATATTCGTTGCATCCCCAGTATAGACTCCACATTCTCCGATCTCAGCATATGTGCTCCGTTAGAAAAAAACTGAATCATATCAGCATCTTTCTTCAATTCAATACCTACTTTAAAAATTAGAGAGAGAGAGAAATATGATTCAAATTATTTCACTCTTTCTATATCGATAGACAACTTGATCAAAATGCGCAGTCTATTCTTATTACGTCTATGATTTTATCACCAGATTTTTCTTCGAAATATCGACTAGGTATCTCGAAACGAAATTACACAAAGAAAAATGATTTGGTTGAATTAAATAGTAATTCTGGTGAAAAATGGAACGAATCTTCTGGTTAAGTCTACTAGAATTCTAGTTGAGATATAATTATTCTGGTAAAAATAAGAATTCTAGTAGATTTTACTAGAAATATTGCATCAACAGGAGAATTCCAGTTATCTCAACTAGAATTTTACTAAATTTAATCAGAGAGAGAGAGAGAGAGAGAGAGAGAGAGAGAGAAAATTTTGATTCGTCCATTTTCAACCAGAAATTTTCGTGAATTCGCTCGCTTTCATAATATTCTTCTCATTTTAAGACATACATATAACCGACCCCCTGGACCAGAACCCGCGAACGATGATAGAGACCGCGGTCTGGGTGGCCCTCGGAGTAACGATGAGATCCGCGCACGCATGTGTATCGAGGTTGCGTGACGACAATAAAATCTCCAAATAATATCGCGAGCGATAAAGTGCGCTCGCTTGCGGCGTCGGCTCTACGGTTTCTTTGATAGACTTTACGACAAGCTCCGATTTGCACGCTTGCCCCGCCGAGGTACCATGTGTACGATTCGGTTGCTCAAACGAAGCCGACTTTTTAAGTCGGCGAGGATTTAAACGCGACATTCGAACACGTCGTTCGACACAATGCTTCTTACAAAGAAATAATATCAAGTGTTTCGCGTGCCAGATGTCCGCATCTTTTTTTTATTTTTTTGTTTTGTCATTTGTTACGCTTGCAAATCTGAGTATAACGTTCGCCTCTTGATTAACACGATTAAAATTAATATACGTTTACTTTCGGAGTCTTTCCGTCTCTGCCGTAATTAGAATCCAAGTACAGGGACCCGACGTCAGACAGACGGTATTGTTTCTCACGAGAGATGCCGTCTTTTCGCGGAACGTTGATTCTACGGTCGTGCTCTTCGTCGGTGGAGCTGAGGTCCCACCACTTCCACCGCGTAGCGGTGCTAGAGGAGACGACCACGAAGAAGAAGAAGAAGACAGCAACGACGACGAGTCTGTCGTCGTTCCTTTGCTCGCGCATGGCTACTCCCACAGTTGCGCTTACGAGAGATAAACGCGAGGGATATAGTCGAGATTACTGCCGAAGCACTTGCCAACAATGTGGCGAAGCTTTGATGTGACGTAAAATGGTGCGTTAACCGGCACACCGTACAGTCTCTGCAGCCGGTCGGGTCGCATATACGACTTTATTTCGACACGAGTGGTGGGAAGGGCGATGATCATTCTTCGATCGGGAAGCTGCCTCGACAAAAGCGACACTATCGTCTAGAAGTCGGATGGAAGAACGCGCTTTAGAAGCGCCTACTTGGCAAATTATCTCGTTGAGACGTCAACCTCTTGTCGAGGGGTCGCGTATAAAGCGATAAATCATCGCATAAAACGTCTCTCACTGAACAATGATCGCTCATTGAGGCACAGGAATGCCAGTCGTAAATTAAGACCGAGTATTCGAGTAATGAAAAATCATACGGAAGACAATCTTGATTCTGTCGTGAAGAAGAAAAGAAGATCGGATGGTAGGGATGTATGCTCTTGGAACTCGAGCACTTTCGCACCTGGAGACAGACGCGTATCGTTCGTCTAATAACGCGAAATCACACTGGAATAAGCTGTCGCGATGGCCATAAAAAATTTAACGAGTGACGATGTGCACGGCGCGTTATTATTCTCGTAACATTTAGCTTGGAATAATTATCGAATCTTCCGCGAACGCGACCGTCTCGCCGCTATTCTCGGGGTTATAAAACGGCCATCCAAAGTGCGAAATCTACGCGCTACGTTATTGTCTGATGCCAGATATAAATCAACCTATATCGAGCGGCGAAAATAACTTTCGATTCGTACTTGTCATTCTGCCAGAATAAGAGTTTACGTCCGTCGTGCACCACGTCCCACGTCCGCCACGACCCAAATCCCGGCCTCCACGGCACGACGGGACTTGGTGCGGCCATTGCGACTATTGCGAGATGCGAATTCGTCAGGGGTCGTAAACTCGCTGATACGCCTTTGGGCTTTAACGACGTTAATCGCATCGGGATAAATCGTCATAAGTGGTAATGAAGTTTGTTCGTTAAACGTCTTGCATTACAGTCGTGGTGGACGCGTATTCATTAAACTATGTTCTCTGATGAGTTTACCATTTAAATGATTTTGAATTAGGTAGATGGAAATTAGTTTATAAACAACAATTTTTTTAAATGTGTGGTCTTCAACGTTTTATCATGATTTGATAGCAGATAGATATATATTTATATCGCATATTTTGTACTCTTGTTTCGTCGAGTGGACAAGCTATTTCGTCGATGACAAGTCACTTACACGGACGTACGTTGTAGAAGTAAATTTTCGCTTCTGACTCGGTCATGACTCAGAATGACTGACAATGCAATTTTGCAGGAAATTCGTCGTCCGGGATCTTCGTGCACATTTTACACATTCGTTGGCTATCATCGTTCATTCGGTGATGGCCTTTTCGTCGCGTGGTTCAACATGTCGGCGAGGTCTCAAACAAATCCGTAATAAAGATTGGCGCGTGTTTGGTATCGTTGAAAACTTAACCACGGCCACCTGGCCGCAGACACGTGTAGGCGTGTAGAAGCTCGCGTAGGACGCGGCCAGGCTTTCTTTCATGAGGGAAACGAAGGGCCGATCGTACGTACACGCATGGTTCACAAAGCCAAAGAGGTTTCGCGGCTCCTTTCAGAATTGCGCGAGGAAGAGGGACGAGAGGCGAGGGAAGGTCGTCCTATGGCGCACATAAACAGAAAGAGGAAGAAAGAGAGAAAGGCTGAAAGGGAAGGAGAGAGGCGGCTATGAGGAGGAAGCTGCGAGCGCGGAGGAAAGGGAGAAGCGATGCATCACGAACCCCCAGAGCGATCGGCGCTGTTGTGAAATATTAATAAGCAAATTAGTTCAGACTTAGTGCTGCCCCTCCAATACCGAACCGCCAGAATGAAAATGGCCGTCGGCCGTCTATATAACAGTCGTATTTTACTTCCCACGCTACAGCATCGCGCCGCCCGCAGAATGCGATATCCGTTCCTCGGCTCGTGTCCTTCTTCCGCTCCAATCATTTTATCCTCCTGCCTACCTTCTCCCTTTCTTCTTATCGTTAGTTACATCGCGTATAGTCTTTCATTATGTCGCATTATGTACGGAGATATCGTTCACAAATAACATTTATAATGCGACTCGTTACTCGATAGGTCTAATAATGCATACCCGCATGTTGCTTCCATGAAAAATCGTTACCATCATCAGAGCGTGAAAATAACGTGCATATAAACTCATCGAGAGACTCGCGCAAAGTCAAGCAACAACGTTATAGTTAGTTACCCGACATTGACAAAACTAAGGCCGAATAGTCGCGATTCTTTACATATTCAAGACTATCTCAAGTACATAGTCTTAAGATAGTCGCTAAAAATTGGAACCATCGAAAGAAGACTTTTAATTCTCTCGCGATAATTAATGCCAGATTTATCGAATGATAACAAAATAGCGCTCGCTCTCATTCAATCTATAATAATCGGGAGCGACACGTTGAAAATGAAGCGCACGGTCCGAGAGTCAGACCGCGAAAGATAGTGGAATCTCCATAAATCAATCTTTACGTTCTGGGGTAGACAATAATTCCAACTACGAGCGATGCCGACAGACACTACGGACCGGGAAGTCGAAGCTCGTGCCTCTCGACCGTTGGTAAACGAAGGCTGACTCTTGGGACAAGAATTCGACAATTACGTCACGAGAACGTAACGGATGATCGCCCGGGGAACGCCCGGCGTCGGGACGTCTAGAATGTGCGAACGTCATCCTGCTAAATGCTTTTCGTTCGACCGTTCACTCGCTCGTTCATTCGGCCGTCCGCGTGTGCTCGCGTGCGCACTATCTATAGCACTGAAACGTGCCGGTCGCCGGAGAGAGCAGCCGGCGGCTCCCTCTCGACTCTCGGATGCTGGAAGCCATCCGGTCACCTGTCTGCTACTGGAAAATGTAGGTCGAACTCTCGCGCGCGCACGGCTGAATAACTAATTGGACAGGTGTAACGTTCCCGTGTTACTAACCATAACTGTCACGTAGACACGCGCGGTAGAAATTCAATTATCCGGTTAAAGGTCGAGCGGATTCAGATCCCTGCATTCACGTTTAGAGCCAATCTTTTCACGCAAAAGAATATTGGGCTAGCTCAATTTCGATTTTCCAATACATCTCGATTCACGTATAAACGAGAACTTATTAAAATTATGTCATTTAATTTTTCGTATGATTGGTTGAAAAGCATTTTTTTAATCAAAAAGGTATAACCTCGAGAGCAATTTGAGAGAAATGCGAAAATTCGTGGAATTTTTCGGAGAGTGATCCATAAAGTCTCAGCTACCAGTTTCAAGATGCACGCCTCTGTCAAGGTCCGCTCGAATACTGTCGAATCCACATTATAATAATTAATGTCTGAAGAGTTTCGGGTCTGTTGCACGAAAGCGTCATTTTTGCGTAGCCTAGCTGCAATGCCGGAGGGCATCAATCAGCGCGGGGGTACATCATTATTCTGGGGATTCCAAATAATTAGTGATGATTGCTCGCCTCTTTAGGGAACCACGATTAAATTTATCACGAACTCTCTTCTGCGAAGAACAGAGCTGATTTACGTCCCACTAGTGACTTCTTGATACATATATATATATATATATATATATTAATGTAAATATATATATTTATAATGGGCTTTTTACAATAAGCTAAAATACTTGGAAGTTTTAAATCTTAAATCATATTAACCAATCGCAGTGAGAAGAAAAATCGACTATGATTGGTTAATTTCATATAGCTTATAAGATTTAAAGCTTAAGTAATGACTTATTGTAGAAAGCCTATAAATGTTTACATTTATTACACTTGTGATAGCAATTCAATTCGTAGTGTGTATTCGGTGCCACATTACGAGAACGACACATCTGGGCACACTTAACTTAATTCGACTGCTTATAACCTTCTTAAAAATAAACATAGGTATATATCTTTATTAATAAAAAAATTATAAGCAATAAAAAAAAACACTGAAAAAGCATTGAAAAAAATCGGGTAAGTCATACCAGGATAGCACGAAGAATTAAGAATCTGTTTTTCATTTCTATTTTCCGTATTATTTTCAAAATGATATATTAGCGGATCCAATTATAGCGTTAAAATGTGATAAATTAGCCTTCATTCGATAAGAAAACTTAATCGTGTAACTTCCACGAATAGCGGATACGATGGTCACGAAAGGTTTATTCAGCGATGCGAACAGGTGAACGGTAGGATGATTGAATTATACTTTGTGCAGCCGTTATTAAAAAATAATAATATATTGAATTGTGAATATATTGTATTTATTACACAAAGACCTTGCGTCGGCTCACATTTGGCTGTATTTTCATATTTTTTTATTTACTCCTTGGAGTCTGATACTACTACGTTTATTGAATTATGAAAAAAATAAGACTTTTAGTAACGGTTTTCTACTGTTCACGATTCAATTTATGTGAACGTAAAATCGCAAAAATCGCAAAAATCGCATGCGAAAAACTGAACGTTTTCGATCGCTTAATAAAATCCATTTATCCATTTCCACGCTCCTTTTTGCAAAATCGTATCTATAGGGATGCAAAGGGACGTGCAGGATTTCTCCCGGCCGAGTAATCCCGAGTTTTAAGACCTTTCGAAAGCGGCGGGTGGGCTGCGACGGAGCGATCAACGAAGGACCTCATCGAGGAGGTCTACCGAAGGTAATCTCGAATCTATCCGCATTGGCTCCGCGGTGGCGCTTCGAAAAAAAAGCATTTGGTCGGGGGTTTTACGGCCGATCCGTCAGAGACGAAATCCATCACCCGCGGGAACAATGCCGACCCATCGGCATCCGCTAGGACTTTATTTCATTTTATGGAGGTATCTGAAGCCGAGTGTTTATGGACAGGGTGAATTGACTCTCTCTCTCTCCCTCTCCTCCCTCCCTTTCTATCTTTCTCTCTTCGGTCATCGTTGCTTGGATGTCGACACCGGCTCGTCGATTTGCTCGACAAGGTCGTAAAGACGATAAAACGACATTGGAGCGGGTGCGAGATACAAATAGAGGTATAAACGAAGGTGTTAAAGAGGTAAGGGAGGAGGGACACCGGTAATCTCGCGTATAACGTCCGTTTAAGCTGCATGTGTCTAGATTCCGTCGATTTAATCGGCCAACCTCGCGGTCCTCACGCGATTCTAAGTTTCCCGTGAACGTATCCGCTTGCCTTTTCGACCTAAAACGCGCCTTGCTTCGACGATTTTATAGGCGTCCCTTTGGACCGGTTGAAGATCGATTCTCGGTAAAGAAGGCTGTAACGCGTATGAATTTTGATATTTATTACATAATAAAGACCCGTCGAGAATAACGTTTCGAGTTCTTTGAAATCTATAAGATGTTAACGATAACATTTTCCCCACGACATCGTTCGTTGCGCTGTGTAAGTCCTTTGAGTTTTCATGGTACTAGCCGACACTATCCGGAGTGAATTTCTCCGCTTATATTAAAATCACGCTTTTTTAAATCAAGCTACATGTAGTCTCGTTGTTGTATATTATCTTTATCATCTTTATTAGTAAATTAATCCTCCACCAACAATGTCGATCTTAAAAGCACAGTTAATTTTTTTATCGTAAATTCCAGTAGAGAGATAAATTTAAATCTGTACAAAAATCAGTAAAATGTAATTCAACTTGTATGATAGTAAAAATTTGTTGTTGAAACATTTTTTTTTATAAATATGTAAGAATGTTTTCAGATTTTAATACAACCCCGGAACAAAAATATAAAAATCTGCACTAAAGTTCAAAAAGCCAGGTCGCACGTTGGTAACGAAAGGTTAATGACTGCTTTAGCGCAAAAAATTGAAACGTAAATATGTATTCGTTCTGGTCAAAAAGGATTAAAAGGATTAACGAGTTACGGGAAAAGGAGTAGAAGCGTAGTTTTCGATAAGATGCCCGATAAGTTTACCGAGAAACTGATTCAAACGTAAACTAATTAGAAATTTGCAATAGTGTCGGTCGTTGTCTAATTTGCATTGGGAATAGTCAAGGCTATCGATGGCAAGCGCAAGCGAGGAAGCCGCGCGTAAAAGAGAGGAGAAACTATTTTCGCGAGGAAACGTTGCTTTCGCTGTTGCGAGGCAAAGTCAAACATTCAAACTAGTTGCAATATGCCGTGACGGCGTGCAGTTACTGAGTAACGGCATACGAACGTGCTCCCGGCACAAAATATCGAATAATAAGAAAATGGGAGGGAAAAGGGAGACGGCGAATCGTGCGTTCGTGTGTCAGCTCACCGGCGAATCACCGCGTCGTCTCCTTTAGCTGCACAATAGAAATATTTTCTGGCGCGCGGGCGGCGCGGGGCTCGAGAGACTTATTCGCATGTAAGACGTGCATGCGCTAAGTATGCGCGAATCCGTGTGGATGAGGCGCATGCGAAATGAACGGAGGTACTAAAAGGTACTAAAAGTAACGGCTGCGCGGCACGATACAACTATTAAGCCACAACCGTGGATGTGGATTTTACTCGGCTGGCTGCTCAATTTCACAGTGGTGATCCTACTTCGATTCTCTCGTTCCTCTCTTAATCTATACGGCATGCACGAAACTGCAAAACGCTGCTGCGGAGCGTTTAACCATGCAGAGTTTAAGCTTCAAAGCGACGTATATCGCGCGACCCGAGAAAGAAAAAAAATCGAAGGACGAGAGCGCTACCTATGAAAACCTATGTAATATCTTGTGTATGCAGACGTCACGTACGCGGTGCGTGTTCACAAGTGTGTAGCGAAAAGTGTTCGTGCCGAACACGTGTTCTCCGCGTTAATGCGTTACCCGCACCGCGAGTAAAAAGGCATTTTTCTTGAACGGCCGTAACGCGATGCAGCTCCGTACCGCGCTTGCAACTTTTATTCAACTCGACGATGTGCGAACCGTGCAATCAATTCATTCGAATACATTCTCTCGTCGAGATTGAGCGCTTTTTAACGTCGTTGAAATAAAAACAAAACAAAAATACCAAAGTCACCCTCTGATATCACATTCCTTTTAGTTCATATTTTTTCTTTACATTCTATATCGCGCTATCTTTTCCTTCTCTCGCATATCCACAAAATGAATTACTCTGTTATATTTCTAAATGCTTTTGTTATCAAATTAATTCCTATGAATATTTAATGCAAAAAAGACGTTATCGCCTTTGATTTGTAGTCTTTTTACGTTCTTTTATCTTGGTACATATTTGCGACAGTGCAAATATACATGAACATAATATGTGCATGAACGCAAAGCTGAAGCTGGGAAGCGACAGAGAGGGAAGTAAAGATAATAACGTATATTCGACGAAGAGAATAGCACTACTCGCGCAGTCATCTGCCCGCAGTATGAATTACATTGGCGATTGAAACTCGTTCGTGGTGGAAAAAAAAGCACGTGCGCAACCTCGGGCTGTCGGAGGTGCCGAGATTTGCATATTAAATGGGTTGGGATTTATAACGGTCGGTCTTTCGAGCGGTGTTAGCAATATGTGCGATAAATAAAGAACCTTCCTCGCGCGAATCGATAACGCGCGCGCGCAAAGTTTAGTTTTTGCGCGAGTAAACATGAATTTCGCGCACGTTAGACTGCATACGTGAGAGAAGAGTGGCAGAAAAGTAAAGAAAAGCCTTGCAAAACATGTATTTTAATATGACTTGACGTTTAAAATTTCTTGAAATACGAGTAATTATGATATATTAAAACTTGTCATAACATGCGGCACACAGAATGACAGCATGTTTTAAACGCATTGTTAATTTATTGCAACTAAATTTACTATACAACTCAAAAAATGAAACCTGAACCAATCTACATTTGTGTACACATGTGATATATTTTTATCCATTTTAAACTTTAAACTTGTAAAATATTAAAAGATGATTAAGAACGAACCTGTAAACGCGGGGAGTCTATACAATCCTAAAGTATAACTAATATACTCAATTAATCTCTATTGAAATGAATTTGCGTACGCGTCATCGTTCTTGCGTCTCTTTATTCATTCAACGTTATACGCGCAAGATTGATCGAATAATCCGTCCGTCAGAAAATTTTCTGGATCGTTCGAGGGTTATACTCTCGAACCGGTTTTCATCGCTATTCGGCGGCAATATCGAACAAAGTTATGTTCCGCTTGCGCGAATTTGTGCGTTCCGCGTGCCTCGTCGGCGCTTTTGATATACGAATACCTCGTCGCGGCGGGTTCGAAACGGGTGGGACACTTTGTTGCGAAACGACCTTAGTAATATCTATTACCGCGTCGGATTTAAGGGGCATTAAAAGATAAATTCTACGAAAAGATGTTCCCGCGTGTGTTACACAAAGTATAAAATAAATACGATCCTATAATATAAAATTCTGTGCAGCGTTGGCTTTATACTTTTTTATATGCTCTCCTTTATATACTTCATCATTTGTTACATACACGTGCAAACAGAAGAAATATAATTATCCTATCAATTATAATGCGACCTAAATTACTCTCGGAAAGTTGATAACTTTTAACCGCCTTATTATTATTCTGATAAACATTGTATATATTATCGATAAATGACCCTATTATTATTGCGAGTGTTATCTATATAATAAGTAGCATAGAAAAATATAACAAAATAGACTACTGAATTTGAGAAATACTATGATGTATTATTTAAGAATCTCTTTAAGGTAATGACACTTTGCAGTGTTAAAACTGTGAAGAAGCTCATTTTTTTATCTTCATTGTGCCACCAAATGATTTTTTCGTCTAAATAAGCATCTCGTTTTACTCGATTATAAGAACAAAAACGTGGCACTTGCTTTAAACATATACATATAGAAACTTTCATGTATATTGTTTAATGCGAAATAATTACATATATACATATTTGACTGATAAAATTCCACTGATAATTTGACTGATAATTTGACTGATAAAATTTAAAAAAAAACCTTCCGATACAACACATGACAGAAAATGCCGTTTTTCCGTAAAATTGTCGCACGTGGAAGAAAATATGGACTACCGCCGTCAAAAGCGATAATTTGTCCATGCGTTTGTATATCTAAAAAGCCGAGCGCCTAGTCGGAGTCGGAGCGCGATGATAGCAAACACAAATTGGTGGTGGCTGGACTAATATACCCGAATATGATGAATGGTCTTTTATATCCACGGACGTAGTAAGGTGTTATGCGTTACGTTAGTGTTGAATTATTGCGTGCGTGGGGCAGCCGCGCGTCGGCACAATAACGCAGCCCGCGGGAGGGCCCGGTCTCGGGGTCCGACTGGGTCCGACTGGGTCCGACTGGGTCCCTGCCCACGTTCGTGGTCCGAGCTTTTACCCGCGAGACATACGCGCCCGCTCTCGATACCTCTCTCTCTCTCTCTCTCCCTCCCTCTCTCCTCTTTTTTTCTTCCCTCGCCTCGCCGCGATTTTAATCGAACCGCGTTACGAGCGAATCGAAAGATCAATCGCCATTGATCTCCTGGAGGATTTATGATCATCTTTCTCTCTCTCTCGACTCGCTATTACCATTCATGAAGTATAATAACCTGCGAAACAAACGACGCTGTTCGATACTTTACGGTCGCGCATGATCTCATCCCCGTTCGATCGACCTCCGCTTATTCTTGCCCTTCACACATTTGTCTCATTCTGTCACTTGTTAAAATTTCTATGTTAAAAATATTGTGAATATTTCTTTCAAATCCAATACAACTGAGGTACATCAGTTCTCACGCATTATGTAAGAGTCTGTCAACGCCACACGTTATCACTTTCCGAACGATCGTTTAACACCTTGGCAGCTCTTTACTGTACCAAATTACCGTTGATAAAATACCGACGATGCTGGATGGAGGGACGACTGGAAAGAGACAGATATGTTGATCCAATCTACTCTAATTATCGCTAGGGAGGAAGGCATAATAATAGCATCGTCTCAGAGTTGCGCCACAAACTTCGTAGAGAAACGACAGAGGGAGAGAGAAAGAGAGAAAAAGAGGGAAAAGAACAGAAGCACTGACGCATCACTGGCGGACTTGATTGATGGACGAGTCGCCATGTTTATAATTAGAGCCCGACGTTTCCGGTTCACCGTCTAACGTTCGGGCCACGATTCGCCGCGGATCAATCTCCTTTCTATAACCGTTGAAAAGGTTTCATCGGTGACGCCGGCGTAGAACAGCGTTAAGACACGCGAGTAGTCGCGACTGCGCTAATTACGGTATCTCGAAATCTCGTTCTAGCTCCTGTCTGTCGTGCGTGTGATAGACGCGAGCACGCTATCGCGCGGAAACGCGCGTGAGAAAATGTGCGATTTCATGGGCGTTGTTCCGCTTCGCGTCGTCGATTCTAATTTCGGTGCTTTCGGTGCCGAGCAGATGCAACGTGTTATCGAACCTTTTAACCACGTGGACGTTTACGACGCCGTAGTCGGACGTACCGGCTCTATACGAAAATCCACGTGTGCAGGAAACGAGATGCGGGTCGCGGCAGTCACGCATGTGTGTATCTTTCTCAACGGTCGACAAATTCAAACGGCGGATCTAAACAAATTTGCAAAGTATGTCTTGTATGAAAAAATTCAGATGGTCTCTGCTCGCGCGCGATTTATGCCGCCTGTTCTTTCAAACTTCTTTTAATCGAGTCGCAAATGTTTCAGCGTATTTTTCTAAAGATGCAAAACATGGTAGGAGTAGCGCGTGACGAAACGTATGACGGAATATGAGTGAGTTAAATATAATTTACAGGTATACGATGTATATGTGTGTATAAGTAGAGAGCGTGTACCCTTATAAATCTAATACTTGCCAAGACTGAAAGACACAATATAATCAATTACTTATTTCACGTATTAAAAGCACCGTTGTTCAATTAGTAATTAATTACTATATCTTATAGTAATAAATTAAGCAGTATAGATCTCTGTAAAGACACTTTCTTACTGTTGAACGTGCAAATTTGCAGTGTATTTTCGCTTTCGTTATAAAATTGACAAATAACAATTCTACGAGTGAAACAGTCTCGTCTTTGAGAACATGCTGCGAAAACGTTCAATATTTGTAATACAAACTCCATTATGTTAGTTGATAATTTTTTTCGCAGGTATTATGCCAAGCATCATACATTATTATTACGTTAGATCGTTTTATCGAATACATCGGGGTAATTATTATTCTGTTGATAGACTCACCTCTACTCTGCATGAAAGTAAAGAGGTCGTCAAGGAATACCTTCCGTTCAGGGGTATCATCCAGCTCATACAACTGAAACAAAAAGAAATAAAGACAAATGAGTCTCGTCATAATATACAAGACAAATAATACATTTCGATGTACGGGAGCGTCTTGCCACTAACGTATTAACTCATAAAGGTACGTGCGCCCCTTTTTCTATATTTACAGAAATTACCTTACGTGTAATGATGGGACATCTTGCGCACGATAATGAGTACATCTCCATTACGCGCAGTATAGCATTACGATATATTGAGGATCGTAGACGATAAGATCTTTTCATAAGTTGTACGGTTAATACAATTCAATGTAATCAAGCAACAATCAACATTTTTATATCGCGAGCGTCTTTATAATCGCACAAATACTTTCCCCCTCGCAATGCTTTCCCGTGCCGATCGGGAGAATAAAACGTTACCTTGCGGCGTGGTAATAAAAACAGGAGTGAAACAAGTGTGCTCATAGCGACAGGCAGATTAGTTAGCTCCGATTATTAATGATTCCGTTTAACCTGCCTCATAACCCGAAACCCTCGCCGACTATATGAAAGCCAAACCCCCTTCGGGCTGGCGGCCCGTATTATCATATTTGTTATGTACGATGTGCTATATCTAATCTGAGACCTCCTAATTGCTTTTATAATATCAGCCCCGTACACCCTCGCTTTCTCTTCTCCTAGTGTCTCTCCTTATCCTCTTTTTCTCTGGCGCTTTCTACATCCCTTAAACGCTCATTCGACAAGCTTGTTGCGACTATACGAGCTTGTTCCTTCCTTTTCCTCTTCCAATAGCTTTCCGCTCTTCGCAATTCAACTCAACTCGACTCGACTCGCACATTTGCCGCGACGATAAATTCCATTCAACTAATCGTGCGGTGTTTCGCAACACTATCTCTCCCTAAGGGCGAATAATAATTAATACGATGCCTTACGCTCACGCCGTCTATCCCATCTAGTTTTCCGCCTAGACGCCTAGACTGCCCGCGGATTATGAAAGCAACAATAAAACAAAAGTAATTGTAAAATCACGGCGTGTAGGTATATTACGCGCGCTTGAATTTCAGTTGATACTCAATATACGTTCATTTAATTATATACAAAGATTTTTTCGAATCTTCTTTTAGTATCGATACACTCTTTTATACATATTTAAAACGTGGCTTTATTTAATTAACTATTATAATATTCGCAATGTAATTAATGAGAGTACCACAATGGTCGTTCGATGCGATATAGAAATGTAAAGTAATACGTCAAAGCGTAACGCCCATGTGAAGACGTAAATGTCGACGCCTGTCATGGGAAAAAATGCTGCGCGCACGAGATGTATGGCGACAAAACGAAATATGTGCAGTATGCACGCACGACGCGCGTACAGCTGTGTAGAACGGGCGGTTTCTCAGCATGCAGTGGCAGGTGCCTGCCTGGCAATCGCCACCACGTGCAAGTAGATCGTTAATCGAAGTTAATCAATGAAAGGGAGAAAGAGAGAAATTTACATTGATATTCCTCGATCAGTTTTTCCCCGGCAACCTCTCTCTCTCTCTCTCTCTCTCTCTCACCCTCTTAATCTCGTTCGCTACCCTTCTTGATGAGAGCGAAGCAACGAGCGTATCGTAGGAATGAAGGAACGAAGAAACGAACGGATGGACGGACAGCATTTCTCAAGGGCCATTTTGTACCACTTTCTCGTGTTTTTTCTTTGGCTACACGAGCGATGAGCTCGTTAGGGGCAGCCGGAGGGAGAGGACGAAGTAAAAGGCAAGGGAGGAGGGGACGGAGTAGAGAGTAGTATAGAGGCTGAGGGTTCAAGCGAGGTATATTGATTGATCTACAGTTAAGCGGACTGACGGCAGCCACGTGAGGATCAGGGGAGAAGAGCAGCTCTCTCTCGCTCGTTCGTATCTTACATGCCGCCCATGTGTACCTCACTACCGTGGTAAAATAAAGACGGGGCAACGGAATTTGCTCTCGATGATGCATGCGCCGCAGCCCCGCCCTCTCCTTCTCTCATCCACTGACGGCGAGTGAATAATAATTCCTGATACGACCGCCGGTTGATCGGACGACTTTCGTCCCAGGCAACCACGAGGAGAGCCAACTTTGCCGATGATCGATGTACGCGTGCTTAGTAACGTTAACGGACTCGAAGGTGCTGTGATTATAGCGACCGAGGTGTATTATACACACAGTGCGTTCGGCAAGAATATCCGGTAATGATCGCATTCGATGAACAGAGTGATTCCTTGAAAATTTTAATCATCCAATTTCAATCATCTTCTCTTAACGGTGTGTCAAGTTTGTAAACTCGTTTGTTGTAGAAATTAGCTACAAGATGTTTGCGATTTTATTTCACTAATTGCGAGAGTCACAATAAATGATGATCTCTCTGGTCAATTTGCAAATTCGAGTTCGTTGAAAAATATTTCATTAAATATTAATATGATTGAAGGGAAGTGGGACACCTATCGCAAATGTATCACGAATTGCGTTCTTTGAATGTAAAGATCGTCCAACTGATTTCTAACTCTTTTTCGTTCTGGCCTCTTGACCATCGCGTGATGATTTTTACGACCTCAAGACGCGAAACGCGATAGAGGAGACGAACGTGCGGAGAACAAGAAGAGGTCTCTCATAAGTACTTAACGTGGCACACGTCGCTAGCTTTATGAGCAACAATTATCGATGCGCAATTTTTTCCACTGCGTCAGAGATTGAGATAGTTTGCTTTCTTCCGGTTACGTAAAGAGCGTCGATAACTTTGTTTCCGTAATATATTGCAAGTAAAATAGAAATAAATACAGAAATATAAGTACTACCTATTCACAATATCGCACAAAAAACATTTTCTTTACCACACAAAAAAACAAAAATTTTTATATATTATATACCTACACTCTAAATTTCTTACAATGAAATCTCACTCTCGAGAAAGTAAAAATACAACCACTCTTGAAAAAAAATGAAAATATTTAACTTTTTGAAAAAAGAGTGACAATTTTCACTCTAAAAAGAGTGAAGATCGTCACTTTTTAAAATGTACCTGCAATATCATGATATTTTGAAAAGTACATCTAATGGTCCCCTGAAACGGATAATGATAATGTAAAATTTCCATACGATTTGCCAAGCCTTGCTAGGAGGAAGAGGGAACATCGGTGAGCAGCCAGTATCTACACTCTCGCCGACTTATTATCTTAATTATATAATTAGCCATAGGTCCGTGTACTTTGAAAAGCTTCTCGCGGGCGATATATCGTTACGTTGTATCCGCCCCCGCGAATGTAAGGGGTCAACTTCCGGCCGTAAACCCTTCTTAAGGGTGCGTCTCGAACGGAACGGAAGCGGGCGCAGTCTTACGTAATGCGCTCCGACTTTTCCTTTCGAGATTCAAGATCGAGATATCGGATAAGAGCATAGGGCCTTTACGCGGGGACACAACACTCTTGTCACGCTAATGATAATGCTAAGTATATTGATTTATACTGCATTAAGATTAAATGGATCTTTATTCGCGAATATCAATTTTAAATTCAAATGTGACAAATATCATTTCTATTACGATATAATATTAAGAGATTTGATACTTTGTGAGATATATATTCGAAAACGTCGAAAATCTACATCCTTTAAGAGTTCCTCTTATAATCTTACATTGCTATCGCTAAGTGATATAGTACTGCTATATCGATACATAAATTTTATGTACAAGTGAGCGAAGTCATTGAATATGTCTATATGAGTAGCCATTAGGAAGTCCAATCTGCCATAACTAAAAGAGCTAGAACAAGTAGAAATAAGCGGAGATCATTTTTAAAAATTCTATCAGTTATATACATATCAGTTTAGACCCTTTGAGGTCAGTATTATAACAGAAACGAGAGAAAACGTGATAAGTGATATCAATTTTGAAATAGTTTTGTGATTTTATTAAATATATTCTAGGACCAAGTGAATATTATAAAATAATTTCAAAACATCACGCGACTGCGAATTCCGCGGTAGGTTCGCATGAATTATGACAAACGTACGAAACAAGATAAAAGTTTTATCGCTCGTTTCCTCCGACGCGACGGTTATATTTGCTCGTTCAAAGGATTTGAGAGATCGTTAAAGCGCGAATGTGGTGTAATGCAATTACGACGACAAAAATTTTATTTTATTATAGAAATCTTTTGGATGTGAAGCGCTTTGGGCGCATATGTTATACATACATAATCAAAGAAGATTGATATTAATATATAAGCAATACGTTTTTAAGTATCGTTAATAGAATCATCGCTTTAGAAGAAAAAGAGTCCGCAAAATATATCTTTTTATGTAAGGATACCTACTCGTTCTCTTTCGCTTTAGAATTTAGTCTAAGGCTTGAAATTTCAAAGCAATCCTCTCGTCTTACATAAGTCTCATAGCCTCCTTTGACCGAATAAGATTTTATAATCTAATATCCGGTTAATCTCTATTACAAAAAGTATTCTCACAAATGCATTCCATCGATATTTTTTTTTTTTACAAATAGAACGACACTCGTAAGTTAGCAATGAATAGACAATAGACAGTGAAAACGTTCTTGAAAACAAGGATGAAAATCGGAGCAAGTTTGATTCGCCGGTGATAAGTGTAGGAAGATATCCGGTGGACGATGGAAATGGGAAACTTTAAGTGGGGATATCAAGATCAGCAGCGGGTTATACGAGCGGCCATAATAGTTGCTACCATTACCCGCTTCCAGGACATTAAAGATAGCAAAAGGCAATTATAATCATTATGACGTCGAGCGGCGCGTACAATGCCGCTGGTGCGTTACGCTCCTATAAAATCTCCGTAACGTCCAGAACAACGAGTGGCCCGAGAAGCCCGGTCTTCTCTCTCTCTCGCTCTCGCTCTCGCTCTCGCTACGCCCAGTAAACTCCACCCGCAAGCCGGTT
The DNA here is from genome assembly GCF_001594075.2 of Trachymyrmex cornetzi. Taxonomy (NCBI): domain Eukaryota; kingdom Metazoa; phylum Arthropoda; class Insecta; order Hymenoptera; family Formicidae; genus Trachymyrmex; species Trachymyrmex cornetzi. Next base: position 430,034 of record NW_017300299.1, read on the forward strand.
ATCGCACCGCATCTCGAATCGCCTCACGCTCCAAGACGCGACACGACATAACGACGGACTCTGTCGTTGGAAAAGAATTTTTTAAAGATTCTAAATAAATACGAGTACGTCGCGTGAAGACAATATGAACGAGCTATAGAAAACTGATAAAGAAGGTCAGTCAAACAATAGAATCGTATCTTTGGCAAATTGAACGAATTTTAATCAGTGCAGGAACACTTAAGATAAATCTGTTTTTCTATTGTTGAGAAACGTGAGATATTTTTATAATATTACATCGTATTATTGGAAGACTGTTTTTTTATTCGTTTTTGTTCGTATTTTGATTCGCTTTGTATTATATTTAGACATTTGTACATTAATAGAACAATTGAGAGGGAGATTCTAGATAATTGCAGCCTCTGAAAAGTTCGAAAGTTCAGAGAAAATAAAATAGATTCAATAAAATCGCAAAAAGGTTGATTTTAGTAAACACAGTAGTCGTGTGTGTATCAGTAAATGACACTAAAATAAAAATAAGATAAAAACAATAAATGAGTAAAAATACTACACACATATAACCGCTAGCTTTGCAGAAAACGAGAAGATACGAAAACCGATTGACACTATTCGGAGTCGCTTTCTCGAAATAACGTGGATGGGGATCCACTTCGCGAATTCCCATTATAGGGACGAAATCAATCGGCTTTATCCCACCGATATCGTCTCGCGGGAAGAGAAAGACCCATCCGTTGTCCTTGGACAGCTCTAATCCGAATGAGGTTTCGTTCGTGTCCACTCGCGTTTCTTTGAACGGATCTAGCTTCGAACGAGCTTCCGAGAGAAATCATTGACGTTTTTCCAACGATTCATCCTTACCATCTCTCCCTGTTTGTCTCTTGCTTATTTCATTAGAATTAGAAACATCAGAATTAGATTTCCGAGAAATACCGTAGGTACTCGTATGTGCATGAAGTAATGATAAATTATTACCATCTGGGCCGCGAACGAGGTCATCGACCAGATCTTACCGTATAATATTCCCATCGTAAAATGAAATCGACCTATTAAAGGCTGATGAATGGATTTCCACGGCCTCCTACGCGAGCGCTGAACTAAAATGAAATTGTGAAAATAATCTCAAAGAATAATCAAGACTCGTTGCGACGAAAGAAGTAAGAGTTTACACGAGAGAAGGAGGCGGTAGACTCTCCATGATGTCGGCGTCAACAAAGAAATGTAAGAAACGAAATACTCCGTGGTCCCTTTGCGTTCTCTCTCTCTCGCTCTCTTTCTCTACCAAGAGACTCGATAGAGTCGGATTTTATGCTCGTAGCTGGAAATATTAAATCGCACCTAAGCACGTTTTATGTCGGCCGCCTAATAATCTCCGACAACTGACTTTGACTTCTCCCTTCCACCTCCCACTCTTTTCCTTCCTTCCTCTCTTGCTTACAGTCTTCGCTATCGTTGTTTCGTTTTCGCCTCTCTGCCTACATCTCTCTGCTCTCAACGGAGACCGTTCGAAAGCCCTCTGTGGGCGGCCAATGCATCCATCCGTGGCCCATAAACCCTTTAAATGTTCCGAAAGGGCCTCTGGTTTACTCTGTAACCCTTCCACGTTGATTCCTTTTTTCGCGGTTGCCAATTCAGAAAATACATAAAATCGAATAATCTATGTCGTAGTCACGATTGTCGTGAACGTGGGACTCGATCGCGAAATGGTTGATTGAAATGCATTTAACTGTTCGACACAGACGTTGGTTTATCAGGAAACGCGGTAGTGTTTTACATTAATAAGAGTATTATTATAGAAACCTAGTAATTTCGCCTAAAAGATGTTACAGCATATTTTTTACCGAAGAGACGGACTTTTTCGGACGTAATTTAATTGGAACGAATTAAAAAATATAAGTAAAATTTTACTAAATTATTATTAATTAATTAATATATTTTTTTATTAAACAATTATATCAGTTTTTCCGAGCGTGATATCAAGATGACGATGAAATTTTAAACAAAATGTTTCAAACATAAATATCGTCGCCTATCTTCGATTCTTGAAGACGACCAGCGGAGACGGGAACCGGAAGTGCAGCACGCCTCGCGCCCGTCGCACCCTTTCGTTACTCGCGGTTAATTCGCTCGTAAACGTCGACGGGAGAGAAGCCGATTGGCAAAACGTCGGGTGTACAATTTCACGGGCTGACTGTGGCGACCACGATGATCGGCCTCTGAACAAAGTTACATTTACACGACGACAAATTGTCCGATCCAGAACGTATGACGAAAGTACTTTCGCGGTCGAAAGCTGTACTGTATTATTATCGACTAGAACGTCGATCTGCCAAGTGTAGCTTTTTAAGGAGTTGCTTCTAAGGCTGATTTTTTGCCGCATCCCGCGATAAAAATCCATACGCGGTAAGTTAGCGCGTGCTAATTCAATTTAGATAATAAACTCCGACCTGTGGCTAATATAAATTCGCGTTAACCAACGCGTTAGTCATCTTATCGCTCTACTCTTCTTTTATTATCGCGTCCGGACGATTCGCCGAATGACGTATCGCCGCCAGCTAATATCTTCCAGTGTCGTTGCTCCTAATGCTCGTTTTTTCTCACACCTGCGCGTCGACGTAACAGGATCGTAACGAGACGCTTCCGTCGAAGATTTACGTCCGACCCGTATTATTTTGCAATTTAATTCGGTAGCCGGTTCAATTTGATTGCGAGATATCGCGATAAAGGCGCACGATGGCATCCTTTCGGAGCCATCCCATTCGAAGCCACACCTTGATATTGGCTATCTGTCGTCGCGATGAATCCTTCTGTCTACTACATGTTTGGAGGTGTGGCAGTCATAAAAAAATCCTACAGATATAATGGCAATGATTTGATTCAGTGCAGTAACGTAGTTAGATGTTTCTTCAGAGTGGCGGAATCGTTAATGAAAGATAAACTGTCGATTAAAGAAAACAGGTTCAATTAAGTAAAAAAAAATATTATGTGAGCCAAAGAGAGCTCCAAAATTGTACGGTGAAATTTCTCCCCGTTCGACTTAGTAAGTTGCAAATTACACGTTTATGGGACGTCGAGGATGGCAATGTGGCTTACAACTACGACACTGAAAAGGACAGGGTTAATACAAGTCAAGAAATTCCACGGTCGTTTTCGCTTGTCTCGACACGAACGAGAGATGAAATTACGCGGTGCGAGAGGATGCGTTGGGATCGATTAACTTGGTGACGTTTGACGTAAAATACGGCTCCTAAGTGGCATTCGTTTGTTCGTGGTCCACTCTTTTAGCTCTTCCTTCTCTGTCGCGACTTGTACCGAGCGATATGCGCGAAAGAGAGAGAGAGAGAGGAGAGAGTTGGGGGAGTAGAGAACTAAGAAAGGGAGAAAGAAAGGGCGAGAAAAAGAGAAACGGGAGTCTCACCTCGGTACGGATCAAACGGAGCTATGTGAGCGCGCTTCGATTATAATAAATCAAGACGTAAATAATGAAGGGACGGATGGCTCCGAAAGCGGACAGCGGAATGGAGGGGCGCGAAGAAGACGGCTGCGCGATCGAATCGTGCTTGGTTGCATCTGGTTGCATCTGGTTGCATGGTTGCGTCGCAACTCGCACGTAGTGCTGTACGCACTGGCCAGCACAGCACTGGCGAACCACGTACGGCCATGAGAGGATCGTAACGGGTATTAATGCCTTTCGCCCGAGGGTTCGACATCTTTTACCCATGCTCGGCTCACCACCGAGTTTGATTTCATATTGTATGCGAATAGGCCGTTTAATGAGATTAATGCCGCGCGCGAAGTCAATTAACTTTCACGAATGATATCCGACCTGCGTCACGACACCACGTCGCCGTGATTGATATCCGCGATTGCAGATGACGCCGAAGGGATCCTCGTTCATACACACACACATGCACACACAGAACTGCTTCGACATTTCGCGTGCGTCCAGGAATGAGAATATACTCCCACGCAGAAACAGCGAAGGCATTGTCTACCGCGTCCGCGGAGTTATTCGAGTTCAGCCATGAGAAGATTATGCGTGTGGCTCGAATCGCGTATTAGTTGATGGAGAAAAAGGTGGAAGGGGGGGGGGGGGGGGGGGGGGGACAAGAAAGCGCGAACGATGGAGGAAGGGAAACGCGACGCTACAAGCTCTCTTATTAACGAGGAAGCGAAACAACTCGCACCGCAACGCTAATCGAACGGGCACACAAAACGCACCGTTTCTCGCGTATGGTCGTATCAACGGCCATCTTTGTTTCTCACGAGAGCGAGCCGTAAGACGCGGTATGTCCGATGAGAATTTATCGAGATATATGTTTGCTAACGTAGGAAATTCGACCTCCTTCGTTATAGGGAGAGAGAGAGAGAAAAAGGAACCGTCATATAATCATTTTGCTGTTGAAAAGATGAAAAGTTTCAGCACTTCGCAACGATTGAAAAGTTATAAGGTCTAACATGTATCATTAACATTAGTAGATGCTTGAAGGTGCTAAGGTGCTTTTATAGATACGTTTAAAATACAAAAAGAGTAAAGTACCTCGTTCATTACTGTACGTGATTAGCGCGAGTCGTCGATAGTGATCGCTAGAGTTTGCAGAGGAATGTTCGCGCTGAGAGCCACTAAACGTTGCATCGCGAAAGAAAGCGATGGAAGATAAGGACAATCGTATTACGAAACGGGGGAATGCTCGAGGCGTCGGCTGACGCTTACAGCGAATGGCCGAGCGGCTCGGCCGTGTTATGTTACGGTCCTCGTCGAGCGATCACCAAAGTGAGTCGTTTACGAGTTCGACGAGACGGTCGACCGGTCGCGATGAAGGTGCAGAGACGGCGGCGGCGATGGTGATGGTGGCGATGGCAGCGGCGGTGGCGGCGGTGGCGATGACGGTGGTGGTGGTGGTGGTGGCGGCGGCGGCGGCCGCGGTGGTCGCGCGATAGGTAGGAACTTGGAACGCGCGACGGAGGTGGCCGAGATGGAGACGACGGCCGGCGTCGGCGAGAGGAGGCAGTTAGCGCGTGTTTACACGACAGCGCTATGTAGCCGGCGACCTCACAGGGCAGTCTCGAGCCGAGCGAGAAGAACGTTTCTATTTGTTCGGACACCTCGCTCGCTCTCCATCTCTCTCTCTCTCTCTCTCTCTCCCGTCTTCCCTTCTCTCACTTCTGCTCTGTTCTGGCAGACAACTTCCACCCCACCCCCCTCCTCCCTACCACACACACACACACACACACACATCGTGCTTTCTTTCTCTCCTCTCGCATTCTCTTTACTTTCTTTCGTTTACGTCTCTGACCGCAGCTGGTCGTCAATGCACTTTGATAGCAGATAAAGTGGTGTAACATCATTTAAGATTTCATCTTTTTTTCACCTGCTTGGAGAATTGATTTTTTAAATATTTTGTTATTTGGAAATTGTCTTCGTTTTTCATACCTTAGCGTTCCTTCTTCTGCATGCGTTGATGTCTCCAAGCACGACGGTCAAAAGTCGATTCGCATGTCATTTTCATTGGTCGTATTCTACTCGCGATTGGTATTTATTGATTGTATAATTTATTTATAACAAAAATGTACGGCTAGGTACTTCGTAAAGTATGTACATGTAGCTTTCAGCAGAAAAAGAAATTGGTTGAACGACATAAATCCTGAAAAGGATTTGAATTTGCGAGACAACTCTAAAAGGGTCTATTTAGAAATCACGGATGGAAACGTTTTTATTAATAAAATTAGTACGTCGTAGTCCTCTGATATCTTTTCTCCATCGTACTCGTAAAAACTATCGCGTCGTGAGAACCGTAGTTGTCATTTTTGTAAGTTGTTCAAACGACGAAGGATAGTCTTGGAAAAAAAGATATATTTGCCGGATCTTTAGTAGGTTATATCTGTAGGAATTAGGAGGCTGGCGATGGACTTTTATGCGACTTTATACCGATTTTATAGTGGAGATGCGCAGCGCTACCATGAGCGCGATTATGATCCTACGACGTTGATTAAACGATTACGAGAACGAAGAGCATTTAGTGGATCGTTTGATTTTTATCGCGTCCCTTTACGAGACATCATGGGATGCATTATATTTTAACGCGTTCCTGCATGCGAGTATAGGACGGCTCTTCTAAAAAAGAACCAAAAATACTGGAAAAGTAAGACGTAAATCGGAAAATTTTCTCATCACGATCATAAGAAGAATGATATATTATTACATTTGCTTTTATATCGAATAGACGATTTTATGAAAGGACAATGTTAAGAATAATCAAGATTTATATGACTTTTATAATTGAATATATGTTTTCCGAAAAATAGCTCAACAAAGTATTAAATAATGAATTTATTATCATTTCACAAGATGCAATGCGCATAAATTTTCTAGTTTCTCAAGAAAAAGATTTAGTATTACTCTTGATTTAAATTCAAGAGTGACCAATGGCTTCTTTCACTTTCTTCCACTCTCCGACAGAGTGTAGTCTCCCATTTTTACTACCATTTACTTATTAGTCTATATTTTACAAAGGTAAGTGATGCATAATTTATTGCCGCACTCATTTGTCATCCGCAAAAGATGAAAGCTGTCGCTTTAGTCGCCGCTTTAAAAGGTTTTGGAACCATATTGTTGTGCAGTCTGAAAAGGTTTATGCTGTCATACTGAAAATCCACTTTTTCCAATGACCTTTTTCCTCCATCAATTCCCCAGAGTAAAACAGGTATGCGTATGGTAAAATAAAAGATTAAGTACAACGCGCGAATATTGACGATGTACGTTTGAAGAAAGAGAGATGAACGAGAATAACACATTGTCGGTACTAATCGAGTGTTAAAAATCAGCGTTGTTCATCAATCAATAGACATTGGAACGTATCCCGGAAACGAGAAGCGGAGAATCCAAAAAAGGATTCTAAAAACGCTGATCCCATTGAGATGGAGCTATTTAATTGTAAGATAGTACAATGCGTATCGCTTCTTGCTCTCGTATGCGTCAGCGGGAGCATCAGCACCGTACGAGAGCTAGCCTACGTACAGGTGTGCGTGTCCGTGGTGATATTTTACCAGTCATAAAAAAACGATTAGTCAAGACGAACCGCGATTCTCTCTTTCTCTCGCCGAGGTATATGTTCTGATCTTTTTATATTGTAACATCGTGCCTGCCGCTCATTTGTTAGAAATAAAACTCTCCCCCGCTCTCCTCGGCCGGTCGCGAGGCCCCCTACACTGCCCTACACCAGCCACCCGAGACTAAGCGTACCGCCGGGAACAAAACTTACACGCACGCAACACACGCGTCTACCACCTTCTCTCTAACTCCCGAGTTATGACGCGTTTAACATATAAATGAAAATCAGGCCTATAAAAGTTTAACGCCCGCGATTATCTGACCGGCCGAAGTTCTTTTCGCCTAACCCCCCGTTACCTCGCCGGCCGCGGATGCCTCTTCCTCTTTTGCTCATTTACGAACTGCTCCCCTGGACGGTGGATTCTATTTCGGCTTCTTTCTCTCGCGAGTTTATATGATAAAAGGACGCGCGCGCGCGTGCAGTACGTTACTGTGTATCTCGGTAGTATTTATTAACAATGATAATAATATTAATAGCGCAAATAATAATGTCAATTCTTGCAAGATGTCAAGATACAATGTTAAAGTAAATCAGATTCTTAAAAAATATAATATAATACAAGATTAAAAGGCTAAGTGTATGATGAAGAAGAGATACAGTAAATAAAATTTATTTAAAGTAATTTATGAAATTATCGTGTGAAATTATGCAAATTATTGTATTATAATAGTTGCAAGACTGTATGAATCAAATCACTCTGTGCGAATTTCTCGAGAGGGTCACGGAAATGCCTAGGCGCGAAAGAATATATCTTCAGTATAAATTGGAGTGATATATTTTGTACTGCAAATATTATGACTAAAGAAACTAGAGTAAAATTACTTAATCACCATATTGCGCGTAAATGCATATAAATCGTACGAGTTACGCCACATAAATTTTTTTACAAGAGTCACGAAAGTTATAGACATCACTCGATCACTATATAAATTGCACGATTGTTGAGTTACGTACATGTTGATAAAAAGTTATATACAGAGAGAAAAGTACTATATTTGCGACTATAATTGCATGGTTAAAAAATTATGGTTAAGAGATCCATTTTTATGGTTATTATTGCTATAATATTAGTAACAATAACTTTATAGGTATAATTCTCAGAAAAATGGAAAAATTGTACTATAAGTTATGATAATCTGAACTATTAATATAGTAAAATGTTAAGATACGAATGGTAAATAAAAATAACTATTTTTATGTAATAAATGCAATCGTCATTATAATGAATATAATTATTTTCTTAACATTCGCTAACTATTTACATGGTAAGAATAACTTAATACATGTTATAATTGTAATGATCATATTTCAATATTGAAGCAGTTGTAATGTTCATGGTTAAAACAATCATAAATTTATAATTGACCCAAAAAATGACTATAAATTATAATTAAATTATAGTACCTGCAACTATTTTTTTCTCTCGGTGTACGATAAATTATACGAATCATGTATAACAAAAGTTACATTTGGTCTGTTTTCTTGTTCCTGCACTAGACTGCACTAGAACTCTCTTCCTCGCTTTCGACAAATATCAAACGTATATCTATTTCATTTTAAGTTCCAAACGTGTACCCTAGTTCAGCTACAGGAAACAGACCTATTGTGCAAATGTCTCAAAACCAGTACAGAAGAACATCTTGTTGCTGAATTGCTAAAATGAAAAAAACCGATTCTCAAAAGATCATTGTATCGTTTCTGCATTGCCCATTGAAATTCTTATCCAGAAATACAGTCTCCCGCCTGGTGTACGTGCATCACTGGCGAAAAACATTGGACATATCTATTGTATATATTTATTGTACATCTATCATATTTCTTTTTCCTCGGTCTCCTGCTGTTTGTCACTAACCTTTTTTTACAATAAGCAATCCGGAAGTCCTAATCGCAAGTACGTCCGATTTATAAAAAAAAATCAATTGCAACAAAGAAATAGAAGCAGATAAATTTTATACAAAAAAGAATAAAAGGACAGGTAAAAGGACAGAAAAAATGGATTGTCACCCCGAGGTACAAAGATTAAATTCAACTATATTTTTTCCAAAAATGTTCAAATTTTAATATCTACAAGACGGTGAGATAGAAAGATACAAAATAGCGTTTATAAGTATAAAATAGAAATAAATATTTCAAGTATGACAAGTTAAACATTCATAGTTCAAATCATTATTGAATAATAAATTATAGGATATTATATATGAATATCATACAATAACGAATATAAAAAAGTTTAAAAAGCCTAAAATTTTACTAATAATCAATATATTATAATATAAGTTATATCATACAAATTTCTCAAAAAGCAACATAAAAAGTATCTACTTCATGCTAATTTGTTAATGAAAAAAGTCAAAGAGTTCCAGATAAACGATTAGGAACAAATTATAATATTCCTGATTATAATTGCTCTACTGTGCGCCATTTATAAAATTCGCCTCTACCGTATCTCGTATATCTTACTATTCAAACTGAGATACGATTCAATCATTCTGACTTCACTGTTAGAGCATAAGTATTTAAATAATTCTTATCCAAAAATAGAGAATAAAAAAAATCTGCATCGGTTGCTTTTTTCCTTAGAAATCTCACTTTCTTTTCACAAATATGAATCCTAATCATAGAATAGAAAATTCTCAGTAAAGCATAATAAGAAAATACAATAAAAGTAGAAAGGGTGTAGGAATATATTGTATCTATAATATAGATTATAAACTCGAAAGAAAAATGAAACTCAATGTATTCAGTCGTACAATATCAAAAATGATTTATAGGTTCTAATATATCTTGTATTGTTAAAAATGTATTAGAACCAGGGTTTGAAAAAAGGGCTTTTTAAGAAAAGTTTAGCCTACTGGGAATTTAATGGTTTTATTGAGATTTTTGAGGTTTTTTTTAAATAAAATTATTGATATTTTTTTCACGTAATATTTAGTTTATGTTGTATTTATCATTATTTAATTACATATTCAAATAAAATTAATCATAAAAGAATTTTGTAAAAATATTACAATGATGAATTGAAAAAAACACTTTTATAGTAAAAATAAAGAAAGAAATTATGACACTACATATTATAAACTATATTATCATTTATTTGGATAATTTAACGTTTAAAATTAACGCTTAAACAAATTTTTGTTAAAAGAAAGTAAAAAATGTTTTAAAGAAAATTATTGCGGTGTAAAAACAATTTCCTATGTCAGCAACACATTTGTTATATTTAAAATATTTGCGATATCGATGAATGCTGAAATAGTAGTATTGCTTTCAATAAATTAATATATACATATATAAAATATTACATATAAAATAATAAAAAGCATTCAGGTAGAATAAAAAATCCCAAAGGCCCAAAAGTGATGAATGTATATTACGTATTTTATAGATATTTAAATGTAATTTAGATTCAATTTCAAGTAAATTCATTTGGAAAAGGGTCTTATAAAATCAAATATGTATTAAAATAAAATATAAATACCTTAAATAAAATGATATTACAGTTTTAAAAATACACACACACACACACATATATATATATATGTATATATATTAAAATTGGTATATGTTAAAATTATATCAGTTCAGTATTTATTAGTTTAGTATACATATATTGAATATTTATAAATACGTTTTTTTTATGTGTTTCCAATTCAAAAATTTATTCTACAATTCCGTTAAAATCCAAAAAACGCACAAATTTCGGGTTTTTTTAAGCGGATAAAACTCAAAAAACCCAGAGAGTTTTCTGGAGGTGGATAGAATAATGCCAACCCTGATCAGAACAGTATTTATGAATAAAAAGTAAATATATGTAGTATGATCATTCAAATTATCACGTTATATTCATCGGTCTGCTTTTCCCACAGAATGTATGACATCTAAGAGACTATTAAACATTCCAATTGTAAATATGATAGCGATGCTGCGGCACTACTCTGCGTTCAAAGTTTCCACGAACGCGGCGAAGCGAATGGTTCTCGCGGATCCCCGTGGGTTATTTTGAATATTGCATGCAAGGAATATTTCGATTCCGGGAATCGAACTTCGCCTGCAGAGCGCGATTATCCAACCCGCCGCCGAGTGCAATAACAGATCTTCGTCCGTCTGTTGGTGCAGCTATTGGTATGCGTGCTACGAGAAAGATCGTTTATAACCAACACGATCGAGGGATACGTGAGACGTCCGCTTATATTCTCTTCTGCGCGATCGTGCGCAATTGTATAGCATTTCGTGTCACGAAGGAATGATCGGCGAGACGCGAATGAACACTCGCCTGAGATAGCATTGAATCGCGGTGGGCATGGTTCGGAGTTTTCAAAAATGCGACCGGTTCCTGGTATAGTGGCGCGATACCATAATTGGAGTAACGTCGGCAGACAATTTTTGTCGCTTCAAACGTCAAGTCGGATGTTCGCGAGAAATATAAACGGATAGTAGCTGCGTATCAAAAATAATTATATGCGTCTGAATCGAGCGAGAATACCTGCGACTTGTCCACGTGATTGGCATGTTCTGATATTTCTTAACACAAAAATGTGTAAAAATGCAACTATTTGGTTATTAACCATTACTAAACTGTTGATAAAAGCAGATATGAAGAACGTAAAAAGAAATGTAAGACAATTATTTGAATCCTAATATTTTAGCACGAAAATGACACTTTCTAACTTATATCAATGGATTTTATAACAGCAAATTTTCTCGGAATAATCAATAAATTTTTAATAAGAGCTTCTCATTTTTTATAATGGGAGGAGATTCTCTGCTCGTTTTTTTTTTAGAGAGAAAAAATCCTATAAGATTGATTGTCGTTCTGAGATACACTCTTATATTATTCTAAAATCAACGCTATGATAAAAGAGACCCGAATTCAGGTGCATCTTAGTCTCTAAGGCCGATCAGGCTTCTCTAAAAACCTAATTAATCAAGCTCAAACTTCAGTTAATGAGCCCTCATACAAAAGAAAAAAAGCAGATGTTCCACGAATCAAATATCTAATAAAGGCACCGTATGAACATTTTAGATGCAAATTGATTGTTAGTATTTGTTTAAAATTCAAGATATCAAAATTAAATGTTTTTCGCAAATCGTCATCATATGAATATACATATGTATATACAAAAGAAAACTTTTGTCTCTATTACAATTAAAGATTTGTCAAAGAAAGATGACGAAACTTTAATTCAAGTTTAAAGTTCTCTTGTAACAAAAGAAAACGGAAGGACATTCGAGTGATTCTCGGTAGGTGCGTGTCGATCGCGTGCGCGCTTAATTTTAGATGTCCCGTTGCTCTTGCCTTACTCAGAAGATTCTCAAGTGCGCAATGAGTGCGTAAGTAAGTGCAGGTTAAGTAGGTGAGTACGAAAAGTTGGGGGCCTGCGTCTGCACGTGCTCGCGTTGAGCGAGGATGAAAGTGCTAGTACGCGCACTTGTGTAAGACTAGATAAAAACGTCTAGCCAATGTACAACTCAATGCGCAACAAATACGTAAAGTTGTCCGATTCCCCTGCAAATGTGAGGCGTCAACAATGTATTTTTTTTCTTTTTAGCACTTTCCTCTCGCGAGTACACCAAATTGGAACGTCGCGACGCGTCGAACAATTTTTCTTTATCTCGTTCGGACGAGATTTATTGGCTAGCTTGACGAGCGTACATATTTTCATGATAGCGCGGTCTCGCCGTGATTTATCATTCGCCGTGCTTACCTTCGACATGACGTTATTGCATCGCATCGGTCTGGCCGCTCGAGAGCCGATGGCGCTTACCTACCTCTACCTACCACCGCTGACGATAACGCACGCACACTATCGATTCACGTTCGTGTGGATACGTCCCAAGATCCCAAGATGTTTACGTGGGTGAGCTGGCAGGCTTCCGTCATTCGTGTACCCACGCCTCTCATCGTGCGCTCCCTTATTGGATTATCCGACGCGAGTCGTAAATCTCACTCTGGAGAGAGCCGCCAATCCGCGAGCTGTAAACATCCCCGTGAACCATCCCCTCGCGAATTGACTCGGTCGCTCGTAAATTCGTATAGATATCGCGGAACGTTGGACAACGACGATTCAAACAACATCGGTATAGTCAGTCCGAGTAGGTACCGACCTCGTCAAGAAATTGTGAAAACTGATAATTACTCGGCGGTACAAATACCAGGCGTTGCGCCTGGGCGCAGAGGGAGGACTTGGGAGAGAAGTTTGCAAGCAGAGGAGAGAAAAGAGGTACACGGGGGAGAAGAACGAGAAGGCGAAGGGAGAAGGGAGGCGAAGCGATGGCGTGATAAATGATCGAGTATTTAACACTCTTTACGGATTAGCATATAAACTACGGGCAGTCCATAGATCTTCGTGGCAACGCATTAACGGACGAGGAGCAGAGGCTGATCTCTCTCTCTCTCTCTCTCTTTCTCTCTCACACACACACTTTCTGTCTTTCCCTCTTTATCTCTTTCGTTTGAACCTTTACTTCGACGTAATCGATCTCTCTCTCTCTCTCTGCATCGACTTGTACGAGCGGGTTATTGTTTCGCGGTTCCCTTCCATCGCTCCCGTTTATCCATCCTTTTTCCCGCATACCTACCTCTCACGGACGTCGTACGAATGCGAACGAGTCGTTAATTCAACGATAACGAACAGCACCGTCGTGCCGATGCACCGTTTCCTTCGCGAATCATTAGACGTCTCTTCGACACGACTTATCAATGACGTTTAAGCGTACATTTATGCGGATGTTGTACGCGCAGTCAAAGTAGATTCGGCGTTAGCAGATAATCGCGTTAATCTATTCATTACAACAAGACGTAATATTTGTTTGATGTATATTGCAACATTCGCCGCGAGGAAGAGATCGCCCCAAACAGATAGATACGGGAACGAGAAACCGATAAAAGCGATACACAAACTGTCTTACGAGAGAATGAGCCACTTCCGTCCAAGACGTTTCCCTCTGGGGATGTTATATCGCTTGCAATTAAGCCCCTTGTCGAGATGGCTCAGCGATCCGCAACCGAATGAGAAGGAGAAAATGACGTGGTTACACGGCGTAGATAAAAGTGAGATTTGCTGATTAATTGATTAGGGAGGCGCCAAAGTCCGCCCCGCGCATTATACCCGGCCGTACCCCGTCATTAAGGGCGCCCCGTGCACCCTGCACACTCTCGTCACGTCGCCGTCGCGAGGCGCGCGCACGGTATAACATGTTGCCACGCATAACACGAATCCCTTCGTGCTTCGTGAGAACGCGGCTCTCTTAATGGCTGGACGACCGAGCTCCAACCCTTGCGGTAAGCATTTCCGAAATTGCGCGCCTTCTCCTTTCGACGACGAGATTCACGTCGAATGTTTAATATGTTTATTGTTCCACTTTTTTAAACTCTCGTTTCCATAAATCAAATAAAAGAAAGAATCCTATTTCCGGTATTTTCGGTAAGCGAATTTTAGTGTTTAAATAATAATATTCATATGTATGTTTTTTTCCGTTTCTTCGAATACTAATTTATCTCGAGATAGGATTTTGTAAAAATTTGCAACTGAGATCAGAGTTAATCGTGTTCCAAATAAGTCACAATTAGATGCAAATTACGCTCCGCGAATCAATCACGTCAAACAAATTTCGCGTGCGGCGCGTTTGTTTTCATCCCAACACCAGATCGGTCCGATCAAAACAGGAACGAGAGAAAGACGAGTTTCTCGAGGACCCTACTAAATCGTTGAGCGCTACCAAAGGCCGAATGTGTTTACTCGTCAGCGAAAGGAGCGAATTCTGGGTAAGCATAAAACTCGACTGATGTACGCCAACCGGGCTCAGATCAAAGTCGCGTGCTTTCAAACAATGTTAACGTATTACGCCGCATCGCTGATGCTCTCTTCCAACTGCGTCTCTTCTCCTTTTTAGAATCTACCAATTGTCTTTTCCCTTTCTTTTTCATGAAATAATATTATAATCTTCAGCTCTCACGATCTAATATATTACGTACTCCCACACACTATTATATTATATTAATAATTGATGAATGTAATCATACAACCAAATATAGGCTCATCAAGTTGTTATAAATTTCGTATACTATTATTTTTTATTGTATTTTTCTTTAAATTTAAATTTAAATTATGTTTTCTTTATTTTCTGAAATATGAATCAAGTTAAAAAATTATGGTGTATGTCAAAGTCGGGGTACAAACATAACACGAGCAGAGAAAAAAAAAATATATATATAGAAAAATAGAAAAAATGCAGGACTAACTTTACACACATTATATTCATTGACGTACTGTAGAAAGCGCGGCATAAGTTTGCATGGACGGAAATCGGCGATAACCGACGACGGTGACTGCAGAACGATGGCGGTGGCCGATCGTTCGGCTGGCGCATACACCGCCATCGAGAGCTATAGCGACTCTCTGGAATCGAGCGTACCGACACGGTGAAGCGAAAAGGGCACGTACGCGGGACCGAAGATTCGTGCTGAAAACAATGCTCGCGGTGTAATATTAAAGAGTCGGAGCTCGCGCGTGGCGGTGCACAGCCCGACAATATTGTTTTGTTCCGTACGAGCGCGGTGGTCACGAACCGGCGTATTTTCTCGATGTGTGCGTTTATCGTAGCTCTTTTTCCTCTTTTTCCTCTTTTTCCTCTTTCTCCGCTGTCTCGCCGTTTCCATTTTTCTGTACCTTGTAGCATACGCGATACGCGAAAAAGAAAACAATCATTAATCACGTGCTGTAAGAGCGCCAATTCCAATACCAAAAATGTGCAATTTTACTGTGAAGAAGATTTCTTCTTCTAGGTGTGATATAAGAATAGAAAGTAACAACGATGCGAATGAGGAATCTATGCTAAATATGAAAGGCAGATTCAAAGCTTGGAAATCTGTTGAGATGCGACATGTATAAAAGATTATGCAAAGCATTATGTAATCAGTTGATATTATTATCAACATTATCTTTTTGTAGATTACGCGTGTAGATTACGTAAAAACCACGGTGTAATCATTTATCTTATCAATTTCAGTATCCTAACAGTATTTAAATCGTAGAACTAAGCTCAAGTAATGGCACTGAGTCAAAGTGTAAATTCAATCTGAGCGATACACAAAGTATAACGCGATATTCATAAAAATCTACAGTATAACAACATAGTGTTTAGCGTGACGTGTCGCCTTGTAACACAAGACCGTATTAAAAACTCGGTCTCCCTTTCCATTTGCAAACTATTTTTTCTTTAATTTTTATTTGCCTTCTATGCCACTAGTAGCTGACCGACAGTATTTTCTTTCTGAGAGAAACGTTAAATGGATCATGTCTTGACGATATAAAAGCTCGGAAGGTTAATGCTTTATAATATAGTTAACTCTTACAATTAGTTCTTCAAGACCCGATAGGTATCCGTTAGTTCGAGGATTACACGTACCTATATTACAATTATACGTATATTCTCTGTATATCACACGAAAAAATCGCAGTAAAAAATTAAATTCGAAAACTATTGCTTTTTTACTGCTATTTTATATACTATTATACATATATTTACGAGGAGCGATTTTTTTTATTGTTGTTTGAGGAATCGTGTGTTCCATTAATTAAAGTTGTAAGTGTTATGATAAAATATTTTCTGATTTATTGTAAAATATTTTCTATCTTTGAAATTCTACTTCTTTCGCAAAAAAATTACATCATAGAGAGAGAAAGGGCGAGAAAGAAAGAAGAGAAAAAAACATGAAGAAGATAAACTCATCAGGATGCTTTGACAAAGATAAGTGGCGCAATTAAAGTTAATAATTTAAACTTAACTGATTAATACATTCCAAATGAATGCATTGTAAAATTATATCTGCTCTGCAAGCACCTTTAAGTTCTTCGGCATAAACTGAATAAATAAAGTGAAGATTAATGTTCCAAGTTGTTCGATAGTAGTGTAGCACTAACGAGATATTGTGACGACATTCTCAGACTATCCAAACAGAAGATAGAATCTCATCGATTAAAACGAATGGACGAGGGTTGCATGGTTCTCGATCAAGAGCAGATCGGACGTTTTGGTGAGAAAATTGCCCGATGTCGCGTCACGGTAAATACATCCAGATACACGAGTTAATGGCAGGCTAAATGTTCGCGATCTGCAAACACCACGCGCACGGAAGAGGGAGCGCCTTCATCAAGGGAGGCGTCAGCTAATTATGTTGGACCTTGCGGTCAAAAATTCCAAGTAACTTATTTGCGATCGTGTGCACGATTTCACGGTCTTGGCGCCGTATACGAGCCCGGAAACGAAACAGGCCAAGAATAAGGGCGGCGGACTGATGAGAGAGAGAGAGAGAGAGAGAGAGAGAGAGAGAGAGAGAGAGAGAGAGAGAGAGAGAGA
>NW_017300299.1:447830-461436 GCF_001594075.2 Trachymyrmex cornetzi
GAGAGAGAGAGAGAGAGAGAGAGATGGACAAAGAGACAAAGAGATGTCTTCGTGTGATAACGATCTCGAGACGGCGGTGGAAAATGAGTGGGGAAAAGAATACCCTCGGAGGCATATGACGATTGGAACGATAGACTTCCAAATATGCCTGAAAGTCCGATCGAAATCGTACCTGCTGGTGTGTTCTCGTTTCTTTCAAATTACTGCCTTAATGCGCGCGCTCATTCTCGATACCACTTTACAATGTTTGCGAGAGAACTAATGATATGATAATAATACATTTTTGATGCTGAATAATACAAAAGGTAGGGTACACACCGCAATAGGGCGGTATATTTTGTGCTTACGGTAATATGGCATAATAGAGGTAATTAAGAAAGAAACGAGATAATGAGATAAATAAAACAAGAAACTAATAATATACCGTAATATACATAAATCGCTGCATGCCTAAGAAATATTTGAAAAAAAAAAAAAAAAGTATTATTTTTTTTAATAATCGATAAATTTTTTATCATTTTTTTGTAATTCTTTTTTACTAATTATGGAATTCTATTTCATATTATATAATCCATAGTTGATGCGTTATAGGTTGGCATCTGAACGGAATCGTTAATGCGAATATCGTTATTTTACTAACGTATTCCTTTAAAGTCGTCTTTAGACGTAGCGGTTGTTAACCTTATTCGCGAGTCGTTGGCCGATGTTATGACCTCGCAGATTTTCAAACGGAATTTCATTTAATTAAGCTAATCTAATTAAGCTAATTAAAATGTATTTTTCTATCAAATTCAAAGTAACGGTACTCAGGATAGCGATCTTATTCCTTTCGCAAGTTGGCCGGTATAGTTATGGTTTTCCATAGCAAAAACTGTAATATATGTAACGCATATGCGTCGAGTGTTTTCGTAATGTCTTGATAAAAATAATAACATAATAATTATATACTACACAATGTACAACAAGCGCGTATCTATTTCGATGTGATCTTTAATGAAGAAATTAAAAGACGATTCATGTATACTCAAAGAAGAAGAAAAAGGCATAATTGCAATTATAATTGAAAATAATACAATGTACATATAGTGAGCCATTATTTACATATATAGTAATGTATAAGGAGATCACGATATCAAATTTTATACCGGGCATATCGTTACTTTATGCCTCTTCCCATATATGCGCTTCTTTAACAGCGCGCTGTTTACCTAATTATAAGAATAATATTCCCGACAAAAAAATGTATTACCGTGGAAGTTATTTTTATTCCGACCTGAGAGAAGAGGTTACCGCATTTCTAACAGCCGAGGAAACGTTACAAGCGACAATTTTACATTCTCGAGAAGCGCGACGAAAAACACGGACTGACATCGCACGCATACACACGTCTCCTCGCGAACAGGTCGTCGTCGTCGTCGTCGTCGTCGTCGTCGTGGTCGTAGTGTTGAGAATGCTTGAAAACCGCGAATGATATTCTTCAGGATTCCACGTGCGAACGGAACGAATTGACGCAGAACGCGAGAAGCGTTTTTCTTCGTGCGGTCGCGCAGCATCGGAATAAAAGGCGTCCGGATGCCACGAACCGTATTACAGATTCACCTCGGCGATCTCGGACTTCGTCCCATTATCGGCTCACTAATAATATGCGGGAGACTCTAAATCACGTCACAAAAGGCTGGAGATGGCGCGTAGCCGTGAATGGTGCGGCCCGAGGACTGGATTTCAATTTGTCTTGATCGCCGCGACGTGAATATTAAAAGCCTCTCCACCCGCGCGGGCGCAAGTGTGTGTGTAGCGCCGCTCTATGTACGTAAGTGTGTACTTGTGTACCACTCACTGTACCCTGAATAGTCGAGCCACGCAATACCTCTCCACGTCGTGCGACGCGTAATGCTGGTAAACGTCCGCCGCGGCTGAAGCTAATTATTCTATCCATATTGTCGTCCTCGCGATTCTTTCGCTGGGAGATGATTCTGTCGCTGTACGACCACGACGTATGTCCTTTTATGTAAAGCCAGCTTATTATAAGCTTTGCGATAGTTTACGTCGTTTATTGATATTGAATCGTTAAGAGAGATAAGATTGCGCGAAATCGCGAGTCTACCTTTCTAGTATCGAGTCGAGATACAATAAACCGAGGATAAAAGTGTGGATCGATGTCCGATACTCGAATAGGCGTGCTAACGGCTCCATCATTTTTCATCGCCGATCCTATTAATTACCGGAGCGAGATAGTTCGATCGCTCAGGTTCGATCATTAAGCGATCGATTAAAGGGGGAGAGGTCACACTCTTCGCTTGTTAATAGCATATACTTCGTTCGTATGCGATATAGTGTCGATTAAAGATACCTTAATGATTCGCTCGTAATACCATAACCATATCGCCATCGCCTGCCTCGTCGTGATCTCGATCGTGACTTATCGTTAATCATATTTTCTTTCATGCAAGCGTACATAAATTATGGAAATAATATGATATCGCCATCGCTCATCGAAAGAATCTCGAGATTTTATTCGGTATGAATATTAGATCGAGATAAGATATACGTCCCCCAGTTGTGAGACGCGCTATTCAAATTTCATACAAATTATGAGATTCGACAGATTACCTCGAGGGCATGAACAATCAAATCATCTTCAAGTGCCATCTTTTGATGTCGACGCTCATACGGAATTTAATGACATGTAATATACACGTGATGTGAAGAGATAGGACTTCCATATACAAAGCGATACACGTCCATGTAGGAGGATCTTAATTCGAACGATCGTTTTGCAAGTTAGATATCACAGGTGTATCTTAATATCATTTTAATTATCGGACTCACGAACTTCAAGATCCAGATCGATTCCCTCACGAGACGGGACACGCAGATGAATACGTAATGCCCTTTCTCGTTTAAACGTGTCCGAAGCTTTTTTTATGGCTATTATCGCCTGCCTACGGCGATATCGAAGGAGAAGAAAGGGAAAAGAATTTATATCGAGAAGTCAATAAATGACACTTATGAGCACAAATAATTTAAGAAATAAAACTCGTCCAAATTGAAATCCTTCTATATAGATGCATATCGCTTCGTGTGCATTACGTGTCATTAAATTCCATGTAAGCGTTGACATCAAAAAATGACTGATTTGATTATTCATGCCTTCAAGATAATCTGTCGAATCTCATAATTTGTACGAAATTTCAATCGCGCGTCCCAACTGAGGATGCATATGTCTTATCTTGATCTAATATTCATCGAATAAACTCTCGGGAGAGTCTTTCGACAGGAAAAAGCGATATCATATCAAGTGAGCACTGTGTACACGGAAAGAAAACGATTTTGTTATCTAAACCTTCTTTCCGCGTAGCGTACTTAATACTTGTCATACTTGATGTCTTATGTACAAATTTCTCTCTATCGAAACAGTAAAAAATGCGAGGCACAATATCTTATCTGTCAATTATATTATTCTTTACTCTGAATAAACGACATTTGTATGTCGAAGAATTCGTAGAAGGAATGTAGGTGATAAAGCGCAGAAAAATATTAAAGAGTAAAGAAAAAGCGATCTACGTACTCATTGTGGCTCGACCGCACGACGGTCGTATAAATCTACGAGGAAGTTATTGCTTCTGCATCCGTTTCCGTCCCACGGTCCCGCATTTCCCCTTTTCGTCAGCTTCGTTTTCTACTCGCCGTCTGATACTTAACAGTTTACGACCCACGGCATCATCCCCCATTTGCCACTTTTCCGATAATTTTCTCAAGAGTTTTTCCATCGTTTCTCTTTAAACGTAAAGACTCGTGCTTCTTTTCACGCATTTTCATGCAAATCAATTGTTTAAAAAATTTGCTATGCAATATTTCTAGAAAATTTGGAATAAATAATTTTTAGAAAAAATCTTTAAGTTTTTACGCTGGGAGAAAAATTCTTAGTATTTGTGAATATAATTACGTTGCCATAACTATATAGTTATTACTGCTACAATGTTAGTAATAATAACCATAATTATGGTAACATTATAGTCACAAATACCAAAGTTTTCTCAGTATAATGTAAGAGCGATTTACTAAAAGACACTTTCCATCACTTTATTGCTGTTACTTTCATTAATATCAAACGTTACTTATATTCTTGTACAATGTATAATACTACATGTCGTGTTAATGCTTGCAGCATTATTATACACTTTTAAGATATCGTTATCAGAAAAAAACGTCAATTACTTATAAAGAATGCAAGCAATCCTAAAGCTAATTACGAACTAACATCTCTATACGGGATCCCAATGTAAGCGAAAGAAGATATTCTCCATGGATAAGAGATATATCGTGAGTCCGTTTCAAGTACACGCCAAGTTACACGCAACTGCTTGCAACATGCCGTATATATAGAAATAAATCGAAGCACTATGTAATCTGCAGTGTAAGTGCAGTCGTCATGAATTTTATTAGTGATCAGCGTTTACCCGAGATATGAGAAAATTGTATGTGAATAGAGTATCTGAAATACCAAACGAGAAACTATAGCTGGAGATGCTCGATTCTTTTGTCTAATATTACTTTCACACCTGTAACTTCCTCATCCTTATGCAAGAAAACCGAGCAGCTCTGGTATGTGCATTCGAGTAAAAATTGCTTCGATAAGTAAAACGCCTCGGCATACGCGTGAAGCTATTTATGATGTAAGCGTCGTCAAAGTGCACGTGCTTTAATTTTTCAGAGATAGATACGCGGGAATGACGTACATACGGCGTGAACAAGGACATTAGTACGAATGGAAGAATTTGCTTCCATCATGGTCGACACGATTGTTTCTATGAAAACTATTCTGTCTATGTAATTTAGTTGCCAAAGCACGAGCGTTTACTGACGATCGGTCATTTAAACAATGTCGATTGCAATTATCTCTTTGTTCGAATAACGCGTTTCCCGATAGAACCTATCATCAATATATAAAACTTACGACCCGCGAGAGATCATGTATATAATAATTCATACTTTCCAGAGTGATCAGAGAGCAGCCTACGGGTGCAATAACGCAAAAATGAATTAAAAGGAGTGTTTTATCCTCGTTTCTTATCCTGTTTTCATGCTAAAAATAGTGACACTGCACCGCGCAACAATACAGCACGCGTTGCGCGGATGCATCTGGACCGCAGCAGTCCTTCGTCACCGACTTCTCCTAAAATTATCTCAAACGCGGCATCGGCCTCCTATTTTACTAGTCGTTTCGACGCCTCGAGTGGGAGTCGCGTGCCATTAGTCGGTCTCTCTTTCTCTCTATTCATCTTACACGTAATACCTTAACTTTTCTATCGAGCCTCCCCGTTTGACTCTAACATTTCCGAAACGAAATTATGCCCTCCGCAGCTGCGAGCAGTCGGCTCATAACTCTTCGTTACGAAAGAACAAGGGTTTAAAACATACTTTTACGTCTACAGGATGTCACACAACCTCAACAGTCATGTTAACGATGAAGACTTTGAATAAAATTGTATTGTTTACTTGATCGAAAGAGCGTGAAAGTTCTGTTTAAGGCTGTTTAAATGATTTTAGAATTAGCAAGAAGATGAGCACACGTTCCTCTTAGTCCGTTTGACGTACGATGCGCTATACGCACCCCCCCAGTAACGCGTCGGCAGTTTCATTTAGAGTCTAGACATCTCCCCGGGGTCGGCTTCCCGGTATCTCTGATATTTATAATCGCGAAACCTCGTCCTCGCATTAAAAGGCCCGATTCTCGGATTAGCGGAAGCTAGCGCGGTCTTAGATCTCGCACGGGAGACGACCGACACGTGTCGTGTCAAAAGCCAGCCTCTGCCTCCCACCGTCTCGTTTCTTGCCCTATCGTCGTCCTTCCATCACTCTCTCGATGTCCGCTTCCCATTTTCCATTCTCCGTTTTCAAACGTTCCTTAAATATACACGTCGCTCGCATCCCCGGAGCGTCTTAATTTCCTACATCATTCGATGTACCGCGACATTCGCGACACGCCTACCGTATAGAAAGATGAGTCCTTTTGAGCCCAATAATTTTCTAATGTTACCCCGACTTTTATTGAATTTTTCACGAGTGTCACACATCATTATTTATTCCATTTATATTCATATATTTATCTATATATTGTATAACTAAAATTTAATAAATTAGTAATTGTGTGTGAATATATATTTGCTTAACTCTTTTCCAATCTTCGAGATAAATCATTAATTAGAAAAATCATTGATGCATCAACATAAATTAATGTTACAATTTCATTTGTATGGGAAATAATTTACGACATAATTCTTAATTGCCGTAACGCGCCGTCACACAATTCGCTAGTATATGTACGTTGCCGTCTGTCCCCAGTCTAATTAAATCATAGCGTCAGAGATCGCATCGCGTCGCGCTACAGTGTTGCGCGGTCTAAACGAGAAGATTTCTCTCTCCTTCACTCGTGCGAATCTTTCGGATTCACGAGACGTATAGCGGACGCGTGCATCGTCGTGCGGTTGCACGCGTGGTCGAATAACGCGACCGGGTGTCTCTGAAATAGCGCAATTAAGCAAATGACGCATCCTACACGTGCCTGCGCTCTTTATCTCCCTTTCCCGCTCCTTCGTATACTTTATCGTTTACTTCTTCATATACTTTATCGTTTCGTCAAGATATGTCGCATTGTTAAAGAAAAAAAAAAAAAAAAATGTTTGCTGTCAATGCAAAAAAAATTCATCACTAAATAATTTATATTAATTGTTACATCAGATATAGTGACGAGTTTTTCTGTAATCTGATATTTTTCCCATAAACCTCTATATATACATATCTTTGCGCCAGCACCTGCGTTCTCGCATGCAAAATAACTGCACAACGATAAATAGTTTTTACAATACTGGAAATTTTGGGACACTGTCCCTATATGTAATTAGGAAGTTATCGTGTCCTCGATCGACTTTTCCATTTACCGTGTATCGAACGTCGCATCGTTCTCGCGCGACAGACACCCTCGATCGACAATCTTTTCGATAATTCTAATAATTTCCATCTTTCGTGCACGAGATTGGCAAAGAGCCACGCGTTTCCGCGTCCATACGCGCGCACTGATAAATATATAAAAATAAGCCGACAAAACGGCAGATGCATTTTACCGGGCAATCCGTGCGCGACACAAAAGCCGAAAGCACGAGTTCGCGAAAGAGTGGAAGCGAAACAGCTACACGAGACGCACATGCACATGCAGCAAAGTAGTGTCGTCGATACGCAAACGGTCGGTACGACCGCGAATGTTATGCGGTACCGATGCAATGAGGGCAAGTGCGTGCAAGTGCCGGACCATACCGTTATTGCGCTCGGTGCAACCGTCACTTTTCGGCAGCTGCCCAAACTTTCGCACGCGCCTCTCACCATTATATGTAATTTTCGGCGGAGATAGGTGCGAAAAGGACAAGGGTCGCTCGCGCTTTCGTTGGCCGCACGGCATTTACGCAACATCGGACCATTTAACGAAGACGCGTCCTGTCCGTTACAATGCTTTTCCGTAAGTAAAAACTTTGCACCATGTATTTATGCGCAAAATAATTGCGGAAGTATCAGTACGCCGCGCATCGACGACGTTGTACGCCTTCCTTTCTGGAACAATATTGAAGTCTTTGTCGTCGGAAGATTTCGACAGATAGGGCGCGAAAATCGATTACTCTTCTCTCTCTCTCTCTCTCTCTCTCTCTCTCTCTCTCTCTCTCCCCCTTTGTCACGCTCTTTATGAGAAAAGATTATATGTAGAAATAACATGTCAACCACAATACTTTTAACAATTTTAACAGTTTTAACTTTGACAGTAAAAGCTGAATAGTTGACATGTTGTTTCTATACACATTATCTTTTTTTTGTAAAACTGAGGGTTTGTCATTTTTTAATTTACACTGAAATACAAGAAACTTAAAAATAGTCAAATAAGTCCATTGAGATCAAGAGTTAATGCTATTTAAATTAAATATTCCTCTAATCGCCCATTACAGTTTTAATCAAATCATAGTTTCAACCAATAATCCACGACGCGACGTTCACGTTGTCAACTTGACGTAAAGTTTTAGGGTAAAAAAAAATGCGTTCCACGTCGAACATCACGCAATGAAATGTGCCCAACATCTTGAAGAAACAAATCGCGTCTACGGTCATTCGTAACTGGAAAGAAAAATCGTAGCTAATTTGATACGGCTACTATACGAAGGGGCATTAGAATAGATGAGGAAAGGGGGTCATATAGCGAGACCTGCATCGTGGCTTTGATACTCGATGCGTGCGAAGCGGAAAAGCCGTCTCTGTAAAAACGATCGGAGATAATCTCCTTTTGTGGACGCTGGTACAATTGTTGGACACTTTTGTGTCGCTCGCCGACAAATACACGCGCGTGAATATGCTCGGATAAAGAAAGAGAAGAAGGAGAGAGAGAAAAGGGGGGGAGATTCCGACATTTGTCTCGTCTCTCTCTCTCTACACGGGGATAAACGAGGTGGAGACGATGAGGAGTAAAAGAAGACAATATTTTACACGGACGTACACGAGAGAAGAAGGGCGCGTGTTCTCATCGTTACGCGGGTCTCGCGTGCGCGCGTGTATATGTGTGTGCACGTACATGCACAGTGTGTATAGGCGCACAAATGTAGACTGAATGAATACGAACGACACTTGCACCCACATGATTCATTGAAATTCAAATGATATCTTTCTGACTCGTCCTCTCTCTCTCTCTCTCTCTCTCTTTCTCAGAGCAAGACCGTGATGTGCAAACGCATTAGTGTGCGTGGCCACCGTGCACGTATATCAATGCGATACCTAACGCGACATACACGCACGCGCTCGTCTGTGACAGCGTGACACCCCATGAAACGCGCATGCTTTACATATATGCTTATACGTCGGTTGGAGATATTCATTATAATAGCGAGCGCGAGCCGTATAATATGATGCATCTTTGGTATGCTAACCGGGGTCAAAAAATATAACTCTTCGTCGCCGACGAGATTTGAGTCTGCCCAGACGATGGAGACATCCCCGAATTCCAACACGCATCCCTCCCACGCTGACATTCGTCCGTTCATCACAGAACATAACGTGTATATCGTAAAGATTATTGAACATTGGAGAATATGTTTGCATTTAGTATATTTAATAAGTTCCCTAGTTGCGTGTGAGCAGCTATAGCTCTATTATATAAAGAAATATGGAGTATCGAAAGACAAAGAGATTAAAAAGAATGAAGATGAAAGAGAAGACGCGAAGAAAATCGACGGTGGTGTATCTACGCTATGTTTACACGCGCGGCGCTGCAGCCGACCGGGAGAAGCGGAAGATGTTGTTGCACATATGTCTTACGACGTACATCGGAGAATTGGTCCTTTGCGCGGGCCATAAGAGGGATGGTTATCACGATTATTCCTATGAATCGTCGATAAAAATTGCAGACCTCTCGTAGTTTTTTGTATAAGCAAACAGAAGAGAAATCTATTAAAAATAATTGCTAATTATTATTCGGAAAATCGATCGTATCTTTTCAATAGTAATACTATTATGTATTATCAAAAATGTACGCTCAGATTCATTGTAACAATATAATTCTATACATTTATAATGCGAGAAAATAAGGCAGGAAACGATAAAAAAAAAAACTCGCGCTAGGAGGAAAGGCACTGTCAAGTGTTGATCAACGATATGTCACATCCTGTTGAAAATCTCGTTTCTGCGAATCAGCATGCGGTGTAACGAACCCTTTAACCAGCTGCTGTCACAGTGTCGCGTTATCTAGAGCGTGCTTCGCGATAATAATCGTAACGAAATTATGGAGAATTACGAACGGCCGTTGCTCACGATACTCGACTGTTTTACTTGCTAACTATGCATTGTAAAGACAACGACGATTATCTGATGAAAGGGAAAGTTACTAATTTTCTGAGCTAATTTTTGCGCCAATTTATCTGAAAAATATTACGCTGCTTGTAGAACACTAGATTTCATACGAGATGTGCTTGTTTTTGAAAGACATTTCTTTATTTAATTCTTATAAATCTATCTGTGTACCATTAAGATACCTTAAAAAATAATAACATCTCTTGGATACAATTTCCAAGTCCATAACGACATCCTTTAGAAATTGACGCCTTCTACACTGCCGGAAATTGAAATCCCAACACCGTGAAGGAGTTGTGCTAGATGAATGAAAGTTACAACAGAAATGTTTGTTCACATGAGTTATTTTATTGATATCTATTACAAGGTCACAGGATACGAGTGTAGCGTCATATAAACATTAAGTATATTCCGATGACTTAATACCCACTGTACTTCACCTCTGTGTTGAATACAGGCCTCTAAACGTGCACGCATCCGATCGTAGAGGTGTCGGATGTCATCTTGTGGAATGGCATTCCGCTTGTAATAGATATCAATATAATAACTCATGTAAACAAACATTCTGTGTAACTTTCATTCATCTAGCACAACTCCTTCATGGTGTTGGGATTTCAATTTCCGGCAGTGTATTTCACTTCTGGGACACGGGAGCATAAACGAGGAGCCTCTCTGAAAACAGTTCGGTAGCGTTACGTCTCGCTCCGGAGGCGAAATCGCGTTACTTCCAGTGTTTTGCCGAGGCACCGACTTGCACTCGACTTAAAGAAAAATATGATCGTGTCGAACTAGGCTATATTCCAGAGACGAAGACCGAGCGATCCGTAGAGGTCTCAGACGCACTGACCACGGAGGGAGAAGAAGACGAACGGCCGGCTCGCAATTGGTTGCTTATAACGAGCGCGCGAAAAGCGTAGGTAGCTTAATAGCCATATTTACAGCCTCATCCAATTATTGAGTAAACACGAAGAATCCGCGGGTCAATATATCGTTAAAAAAAAAAATAAAAATAAAAGAGAACTAGCGCCGCCAGGCCGCTTACGGATAAGTGATGCAGGTGTTGCACGGACGACTAGTAGTAAGTAAATTAGCTCGGTAAGGTTCTCGAACGCAACGCGGCTATTTTCATCTGGCTTCCGTCTGAGTCTGGCTCTATCGTCGGTGTTGCTCTTTTATTCGTCTTTTTTTTGTCTGCAATGTTAAAATCATGTCGCGTACTTAGACGGGACCGGTTAACAGATTTGCGCTGTACATCACGTTAATACCGCGTGTCTCTTGATATCGTGCGCCGCAAAGTATTCAAAACGCTCAACAGCGACAAATCTAATGCTTCTATGATAATGTTCATGAAGGTTGCCACATTGCAGGATTTAATTTTCTTTTGAATTACGCCATTTAAGGGAAACACTTGAAACCCTTCTTTTATCCCAGAAACGAAGGGGTGTGACAATGGAACCGTTCAAACGATTTCTTCCAAACGAATATACGCATCACTCATATGCAGCGCTCAATAATAATCTCGTTGCACCGTGCAGTAATTGCGCTTTCGCATGCGTAACTCGGTTAATTGATCAATAAGTGAGAATAAAAAGGACCGGCTATAATAACATAGAATAAAGAGAAAAAAAATTGTTCGCTATTTTTGTCCTATTGCAAAATGAATAATACAAACATTAGAGTTATATAATTTATGAATATAATTATCCCGTATCTATAGTGCGAAATGAGGTAACGTCTGATATAAGGTAGAGTACAGCAAGGAATGTTCTTGCCATTACGTTATCGTACTTGCACAATTTGCACAACTTGCACAACTCGTGCATTTATATGCGATATAATTTTAATTACCTTCCTGGAGTGCAAATTAATTATCAATGTTGATAAAGTTTACGATACTCTATGTATTGCACGTGGAGGTGATATCAGCTCGCTTCTATTGCGTCTTACAAGATAGATAAGTGCAAAAAAATGTAAGCATAAATATAAAAATATATATAATGTAAATATATAAAAAATATTAAACTACAAGAATCTCTTAAATATACAAAATATACCTTTATGAATATTTCGAAAAAGTAATCGTACAAATATCACCAGCGTTTTCTCGCGATGCTTTTATATGCCATCGGTAATGATGATGTAAATGTTACGACAACATTACACTTTGAGTTCCAAAATAGTGAGAAAAGAACTGATTGTACCGAGTTGTCTTATCGTGCTTTCTTATGTGTAACGAGTTAACATACTTAGAAATGCAAAATTCTTGGGTAAAGTTAAACTGCAAAAGCGTAATTAGTCGCTAACTGTGTCAAATGGGTGCATATAGAAATATTTGTTATTTATTGTAGCTATGCTTGCATTAGGACATTTCGCGTAAGGAATATGCACGAGAAACAATCGCGCATATTCAGCTAAGTTATGAGATCCGAATGCGATTTTATGTTTATAAAACGAAATAATATATTACATCTGCAACTTGAGGGAAGCGATTAAATAAATCTGAAAAGATAGTAAGAAAAGCTTTATATATATATGCAACCCTCCTTCTTTCTCCTCGAATGATTCACGAAGGGAAATGCGGAGATTCGAGCTTAGGTAAAAAACAGCGTTGTTTGTCGAAATTACAAAGGACCGTATCCGTCTACGTCCCACGTTAAGTGCGCCAACAACGACGGCAGCGACGACGACGGATCGCATTCTGAGTTTTAGGTGCTCCGCCACATTTGCATAATGATAATGCATTTGCATAATCATTATGATAACTCGAGGGCAATCCAGTACGCGTGCGCGCGTTCGTCATCGTCAGTTGTCTCGTCGTGGCATGTTCAAAGTATCCTAATTTTGTATCCGTGCTCTATACAGGATGATTCTGGTAACTGGGTTGGGTTATGTCTCTTTTTTCAGCCAAGGCATAAAGAAATGAATGAAGATCTTTAACTGTTTGCTCTACTATTCTGTGATTGTTATTTTGAATAATGTACACTTGTAAAATTTTTTTTTAATATCAATACTACTAAAAAATCAGGAATAAAGGACTACCGGATAGCAATTAAATATCTTGATAATCAAGTTTCAAATTTAGATTTTCTACCGAAAATAGCTGAAAAGTAGATTAATTAAAAGATTAAATTTTAAGTTAAAATTTGGATTTTATAAACTCAAATCATATGAAAACTACAACTTTTCTTTTAATCAATTATGATTGAACACATTTATTAAGGAAAATTTGTATAAAGCGAAAAATGGACAAATTTGGATAAATTCGTGGCCATCTTATGCACCGAGTTGCGCGATCTTCGTGCATAAGACAAGTGTCCTGTACAGTCGGTTTACACGCGCGCGAAAATATACACGCTTATAGAAGAGCAGTCAACCTTCTCGATCTACGGTCGAACACGCAGTACACACAGAGACGGAATAAAGCGTAAAAGGTGTGCACGCGTGTATAAGAGCGAAATAACTGGCAATTTGCGAGGTTTACGAGTTATTTCACAATGGCTGCAAAGTATAGTCCTACAGTATTATACTGCCGTGGTAGCTCGAGTGCACGGTCAGCGAACGTTGTTGCACGGGGTAGAATGAGCGCGTGTGGGTGCGTGTGAGCGAACGCAAGGGTCTCGTGTGAGTGCGTTGTTGTTCGTGTTGAGTATCACCGTCGGTGAACTACTTTGTGTACGATAGGTGCAATCGTTGTTTTACTGAAACAAGGCCCCCCCCCCCCCCCCCC